>NC_029791.2:125284654-125292759 GCF_000816755.2 Arachis ipaensis | reverse complement strand
ACCACCGTGTCAACTCCTTTAATTTTCCAATAAAAATTCACAACCACCACACAACTGGAGCTTTCCAATTTATCCCACACAATATGCAAAACCTTCTCTTTTTATCGGGTTTTTTCTTTTTACTTTTTTTTTTCCCTTTTTTGGAGCAGTGGTAGTAGGTAAGGATTTAAAAGTTACAAGCGTCTTCCTTGTGTCCAAATTGAAAGCTTACGATCCTTCTTCCTTCCCTTCGCTGTGGGCGACTGGGCGGGCTCTTTCTATCTTCTGTCTTTGTCTTGGCGCGTGGAACAAAATTACACAAAAGAGTTTCCGAAACGGTGTTCTGCAATCATTTATTTTACTGAAAAAAAAAAACAAAAAACAAAAAAGCGGGTTAATTATCAAAGGGGATATAAAAGGTGGAGAAAGATGAGAGCAACAAGTGTGACGCGCTCCCTATTAACAGCCAAACACAAACCAATGCGTCAAAAAGCCAAAAGGCGTCTTCCTTCTTAGTGGCGCTGAAGAGTACAGAGCCGTCCCAAATTGTGGAGCTGACCAGGTCGTTAGTTTTCTACTTTTCTTATAGTAATTTCAAGCACCGAATCAGCTGATATATATTTTTTTTTAAATAAGGAGTCAATATATGTATTATACAATGTATATAATGGGATTAAATTGAAATTAAAATTAAATAATAGATAATTAATTAATTTTGAATTTATTTTAATTTAAAATTTAAAATAAATTAGGATTATCGTCAGCTGTAGAATCAAAACAACGACCTCCTCTCAATACGGTGTGACTTCCATTCTCTCCATTTTTTCGAGAATCTCGCTGGTGCAGCGCCGCTACGATCACCGCTTGCCGTCCAAGTTTGTTCCGACCGGCTTCGTCATCCACACAGTCCACCGCCCAGCACGACGTTCCTCTCGTTTGGTCGATCTTCGCGGCAACGTAGCAATCCGGACGTTCAGCGAAGACAGTGTACAGCTGGTGTGTGCCTTCTTCCCGATGTCGACGTCGCAAGATGAAGGTGTTTCAAGTGTGCTTCCTCCTTCACGCACATCACCCAGGCAAAGTTCCTTAATGGAGTGCGATATGGTTGAACCGCTGGGTTGTGTTCCATCTGTCGTCAGTAATGAAAATTCATCAAATCCACATGAAAACATAGCCGACCATTTCGTTGTCGACGGCGAGCAAGCGAATAAGGTGAGTAACTTATGTTCAAAACAATGATAATGGATGGTTATTTTCAATTGATGTAGATTTTAAATCTCAATGCAAATGGCGTGTTTATTTTTATGTTTAATGCTTACCCAAATGTGATGGAGAATTTGTGATTCAACCAAATTTGTGATTGTTTTATATTGAATGATATGTGTATATATATGGAGAATTTGCATAAATTAATTAATCATGGCATGCTTATATGATTGTTTTATAATGGTATGGTATACTTATATGCTTCCTGCATATTATATGCTTATTTTTCATGCTTATATGCTTATATGTATGCAGAATTTGCATCAATTAATTAATGGTATGCTTATATGATTATTTTATAATTAATGGTATGCTTATATGCATCCTGCACGTGTAGATAAGAATTTATGTATATAATTATACATGATGATTATTGAATGAATAAAAAAAGCAACTCTAGGATGATGCAGGCTGTGAAATCAAGGACTGAATTATGTGTATGGTAATTGTATCTACTGCATGTTCAGCTATGTGAGGTAGAGTGATATTGTGAAAGAGAATCTATAGTAGTTACAATACTTATATAATAAGGATTTATTTTTGTTTTCTTTGGGTTTCTGTGTTTATTTTGAAATTGTAAGCCATGCAACTGTCGAATGTTACTGAGGTTTGAAGTGAAGAGATGGATTTCGGTTACGAAGTTTTGGTCTCTAGTTTAATTTTATGTAGTCATGATCCACATGTTTGATTTGATCATTAATGGTAATGATTTTTTTGTAATTAATCTGAAATATAGTTACCGGATCACGGTTGCCTTCAAGAAGACGAAATACCAAGAGTTGAAATACGGTTTGCGCAGTTGCAGATAGCTCATGAATTCTATGTTACTTACGCAAAGAAAGTAGGATTTGTAACTAAGATAAGGATGACAACATGTGACAAGAACACAAAGAAACCTGTTAACCAAACTATCCACTGTAATCGCGACGAGTTCCGCGAGTCTTGTGTCAAAGCACCAACGTGAAAGAACACGATTTCAGCTGCTGGGTGTAAGACAAGGATATATGTGAAGTTTGATAAGGACATGCAGGAGTGAATTTTGTTCAAGGTTGAGTTGAGGCACTCGCACCCATGTTCAGTGAGAAAGGCGGTGCACTACCATAACTCCATAAGTATAGGGAGCTGACCATGCATGCGAAGTGCGTGATCGAGGATAATGATGAGCCTGTGATTCGACCAAATAAGACATTCCTAACTTTGGCAAATGAGACTGGGGGGCCGTCTAACTTGGGATTCTCGTAAAAGGATTTAAGAAACTATATTATAGCAAGGCTCCGAACCAGCAACATGAATGCGGATGTTAGGGAGATAATGAAAATAATTTCTAGCTCATCCTAATACTTTTTAAACGTTTTAAGAATGAAAATTTTGATATAGATATTACTAGAGATCTGCATTGTATACTAGCATATTAATCAAATTAAAAAAAAATAATCTTCTTAGCCTTTCTGCTAAACCAAGGCAATTAAATAATGGCATCACAAGCTTACTATAGCTCCATTGAACAGAACAACAAAAGAATCATGGAAAACAAGCCTTTATTCTTTATTTATAGTACGATCACATCACAATGATAGAGTACAACATGCACCATTCTTGGCATTCCTTATTGACAAATTCCAAAATACAGAAAGAAACTAGAAACAGGACAATCATCAAATCATAATATAACACTGGAGAGTGGTGACCATTAAGCGAAACACAAAAGACTATGCACCTTAATAATTAAGTTCTCCTTTCAATCCAATTCAAATTCAACCCCACCATTGGTGAACTGCAACACCCTCATCTCTCAGCCTTCCATACAAGGCTAAGCACTCCCAATATGCTCTTCGTCTTCGACTACTCTTTCTCTTCCCCTTCTGCCACCACTCATTCTTACACTCCAAGAAGAGTTCATCCACCAAGCACACTGTCCTTTTCTTTATCATCTCCTCTACCACCTCTGCTTCTGCCTTCATCACAACATACTCTGTCCTCGAATTACCATAGTTGTGTTTGTTATTATCAGAAAAACAAAAAAGAGCCGTGGAAGGCATTCAGACCAGAAGTAACCAGAGAAACCGCAAGAGCCGTGGAATTCAAGGCTATTCCAGCGAATTGAACAATGGTAGGGCTGTAATACATGATAGTGTTAATGCCAACAAACTGCTGAGTAACTTGCACTATGATGCCTGCGTAGAGTGCTCTTCGTATAACTTCATTAGCTAATGCACCCTTGAGTTTCTGTCCTAGGTTTTGCCCAATCGAGCCTTCCTCTGCCTTCTCTGTTTCGATGGATTCACGCATCAACTTGATCTCCTCTTCAACTTCGTTGGGGGGATAAATCTTCGACAGAATTTGCTTTGCCTCGTCTTCCTTACTTTGCCAAAAAGAACTAAATTAGTATACATGAAATTGGCACCAATGTAAACTTTTTTGGGGTTAGCAGATGTATGAAATCAGAATTCTTGCTCCACGTGATTGATCATTCTCATGTATTATTAATAAATTATTTGGGATTAATTTTTCAACTTTATATGCTTATATAAGCTCACATGACATCAATAGAGTAGCTAGATATTAAAAATTATGGAATTTTAGTTTAAGTCATAGGATTTGGTAAGCTTTCTAACGTGAGAAAATATGCATTGGAAATTTAAAAAAAATAAGGGCATTTGTTAGCAAACCCTTCACAGCATTGGTTTTCAGGAGACTACTCATGGCCTATAAGATACATAGGAAGAAGTTAACAAACATGAGTTTCATCATAATTATGTATCAGATATTCAAATATCAAACCTTAGCCCTATCCTTGCTATTCAACATAAGAAAGAACAAACCTATATGTGAGTATTTTGTCAGAGACAGCATAAACTTCAGTAGATTAAGAATCATTCAAGACTAATGCATGGAAATTTCAATCTTCACCATCATGGAAACTTTTTTGCTTGGCAATTACATAGTATTTACCTGCCTATACAACCATCTAGGTGACTCAGGGAGGGATAAACATCAATATGAACTGAACCAAAGCAAGAACGCCTGCTACACCGAGCATCCAACGCCATGTTCCAGTAGCCTTAAACAAATCAAATTGAAAGATCGATTAAAAAACATAAATCAATCAAACTACGCAATCTGTTCCTTTTTATCTATCACTGTCAGTTTTTTATTTAAAAAACTGATGTTTGTTGCATACCCTGGTAAATGCCAAGTTGATAAGGTAAGAGAAGAATTGTCCACCAGTGACTAAGAAAGAATTGATGCTGACTAATGCTCCTCTGATCTTAGCAGGGGAGACCTCATATATGTACAGAGGAGCTGTCATGGATGCCATGCCAACTCCCAAACCAACCAAAATTCTCCCAATTAAGATAACCCATGGAGCTGGAGCTGCAGCCATAACTATTGCACCGAGAAAGAACACGACATCAATCATTAAAAGTGTCTTCTTTCTGCCTAGCTTGCCATTAAAAGAGAAGCCAGCGAGGATGGGGATGACGTGCCGAGCTACCTGGGTTCCGGACAGGGGGAAGAGGAAGAAGCGGAAGCGCTAAGAACCTGGGACGGCGGCAGCAAAGAACTTAGGGCTAGGATTTTGCCGATTTTGGTTTGGGACTTTCACTACTTTGCTTCAGAGGGGGCACTAATGATTAGGGGAAGTGAGACTTTTACAGCAAAGCCAAGTAATGAAATGTGCTTCTCATACCCGAAGCAAGAACAGTGTCGTTGTGGTGACAGAAATGGATTCAGCAGCGGAGATTGAATGAAATTGAGAGCAACGTGAGAAGATGAAGAACGATGAAAGAATAATTTTAATTTTTTGTTTTTTTTATATGTTTTTGTTTTGTTGTTTAAATTATTTGAAATTATAAAATTATGATTAATTGAATTCTAAAATTTGATTAATTTAAAGGGATATTTTTGTCTAATCGAATAAAATAAGGATGTTTAAGATTTTTTATAAAATTAAATTAAAAATATTTTTTTATTTTTATTTAATTAAAAGAGTGTTTTAGTAAAAGTGGTGATATAATATATATTTAAAAAAAATTAAATACTAATGTGAAAAATAAATTCCATATAACTTGTTATTAGTTGTCCATATTTTAAACTATCGATACGTATGAATTTATCACAATACCGAAACAAACACAAAAAAAATTAACCCGAATCAGCTACCCTTTGTGCCAATTCAGAGTGTCTTTGCATCTCTCATAATCAAACGAAAGTCAACTCGCCAATTCCAATGCATGATATCTCTTATTTTGAGCACCAGTGGATCAATAAACCCAAAATCATCTTGAGTAACAAGATTAAATGCTTCCACACAATCCGTCTCACAAATAACATCTCGTTGACCCACATCCCAAGCTAACAGATATCCTCTCCAAATAGCAAACAATTCCCCTTGAAGAATATTATTACTCTCAATCATTCCCAAACACCCCCTTTGTCAGCTCCCATTACAATCTCTAATAACACAAGCAAAACCAACACTATCACCCGAACCAAAATAACTAGCATCACAATTAATCTTAAAAGTCCCAATAAATGGGGGATTCCAAAAACCATTTAGAGTAGAGGGAAGGGACATACGTTGTAATTCAAAAATATTCCTAAGCTCCTTTTCTGAAGTTAATGCCAGACAAATCACTTTTTCCGGAGGCCAAGGTTCATGGGATTAAAGATGTCATTATTCCTTGCTCGCCATATCCACCAAAGTCCCGAAAAGAACTTGAACGGATGCTCTCTGCTATGATACAAGAACCAGTTCTTCAAATCCAAAGGATGACAAGAAATATCCAACCTATGCCAGACAAGCTGAGCTTTTGGGCAATCCCGAATACAATGTAAAACCGATTCCTGGCTAGAAAGACATCTTGGACACCTATCCGATGATGACATCCCTCATCTAAAGCGAAAACTTGCAGTAGGAAGAGCCTCCTTAAGACACAACCAAGCCAAAAACTTATGCTTTTCCGGAACAAGCTGACGCCAAAGCCAAAGCCAATTCTCCCGCTCCTCCCAACCAAACAGCTGCTTACACAACCACAAGTAACCATTGCGTGAGTCATAGACTTTGGCAGCAGACCCACTCCAATACCAACCCACTTTCGGACCTGCTTGTTCATCTGGATTGTAAGAGAGAATATTATCTTTCAAATTTTGAGATAAAGGAGAATAAAGAGTATCCAAATGCCACCTACCAACCGACCAAATATCCTGTATCCGGAGATTCGAATCAGAAATGTGAACATAATCCATCTCATTAGATAACCGTCCTTCTCTCCTCCAGCTAGAAAACCAAAAATTCTGGTTCAAATCTCCAAATACACCAAGCAAACCCATCCTTCAACACTTCCCAAGCCTTTCAAAGACACCTCCAAATGGGAGAGTCCTTGTTCTTAGGATAACTAAAACAGTCATATAGAGATGATCGGTATTTGGCATCCAACAATTGGACCCATAGCTTGTTTGGCTGCTGGAAAAAAGTCCAAACTAGCTTCCCAAGAAGAGCAATATTTACACAATAAGGATCTCTAATCCCCAAACCTCCATATTTTTTTGGAGTAACCAGTACCTTCCAACTAACAAGATTCAATCCTCTTCCATCAACTTGTCCTTTCCAAAGAAAATTCCTCATCATAGACTCCAATTTACTAATGATTCCTTTGGGAAAAATAGAGACCTGCATCTGGTACGTGGGAATAGCAGCGACAACAGAATTAACCAAGCAAAGTCTACCAGTCCGATTGAGTAAACTTCCTTTCCAGCTTGCTAGCCTACTCCGAATCTTATCCAGGACACCATTGAAAGCTGAACGAGTCACTCTAGAATGGCTAAGGGTAACTCCAAGATACTTGCCCAAGTCCTGGACAAATCTGATAGAGGATACCCCAGTGAAAACCTCTTTCCTTGTTGCAGAGACATTCTTGGAGCAAAGTACTTTAGACTTCTCGATATTAATCTTCATCCCATATGCTTTGCAAAAAGTCTCTAAAACTAACATCACATTTTGCACTTGTCTCTTTGTAGCTTTACAGAACAGAAGCAAGTCATCCGCAAACATTAAGTGGGATATTCTTGGTCCCCCTCTAGAAATAGCAACTGCCTCCCACAAGTCCAAATCAACCTGATGACTAATAAAGCATGCCAATCGCTCTATACACAACACAAAAAGATAGGGTGACATAGGGTCTCCTTGTCTAAGACCTCGGCTAGGAGTAAAGCCATTCAGACGACTCCCATTCCAAAGAATAGATAAGAAAAAAGTAGTGACACAATTCATAATCAAATTAAGTGTAGGAATAGAAAAACCAAAGCTTTTAAGGGTATGAACTAAAAACCTCCAGTCAACTCTGTCATAAGCTTTCTCCATAATAACTATTACTAAGATACTAATATCCTACAAATAAAAATGTTAGATTATATAATATCCACAATAAATCCTGAATTTATTAATTTTTTTTAAATAATATTATGTATCTAAATTTTTTTATAAACTAAATCTAATTAAATTAAACAATAAAATTTAAAATAATATTAATTATAACTAATTTTTATTATATTAAATTAATTTAACTAGATTTAATTAACAAAAAAATTTAGATGTGTAATATTATTTTTTATTTTTTATATCTATTGTTAACCAAAAAATCCTAAATCAAAATCTAATTGATCAAGCAAACTATTACAAAAATTACTGAATTTTAACATAATGAAAATAACCCAGTTTTCAGGAACTGATCTCGAAGATGTGAATAAAATCTAATATACCTGATTTTAAATCTTCCTCTATTGTTAACCAATCAGTCTTATCTAATATTTTATTGATAGTAAACTTATATCCAAGCCAACGAGTAATAACGGCATAG
>NC_029791.2:125265927-125284605 GCF_000816755.2 Arachis ipaensis | reverse complement strand
TTATATCCAATACCGATAGTATCTGCTTTAATTTGGTACTCTTGTGTTTTATTATCCATGCCATGTGAGCAATGTTAGCAGAACCGGACCGGACCGGCCGGTTCGACCGAAAAACCGGTAAATCGGATTCTATACCGGTCCGGTCCGATAATTGGACCGTATAAAATTAAGAACCGGTGCGAACCGGTCAAACCCGCAAAGAATCGGTAAAAACCGGTCAAATTCGGTAGCAACCGGTCCGACCGAACCGGAACAGTTTAAAATTTCCTCAAAATGAAGCAATTGAGGTTCGAACCCCATCCTTCCAGGAAATAAAAGGTACCTATGTCCACCAGGCTACCGTGTCTTTTACTAATATGGATACAAATTAAAATATATATTAATACCTTTCGGTAAATAATTTACTTTTATTTAATTTATTTTAATTTTAATTATAAGCTCACTCATTTTTAAATTAATTATATTTTTATTTAACAGTAATTATAAACTCACTTATTTTTTTTTTCATAATTATATAATATCTATTAATATTATTTTTTAATAAATACTTATAGTATATAATAGTATAATAGATATAAACTAATTAATAAATTATTAAAATTCGAAAATAATACTTATTTTAATATAAAAACAAAATAAAAATATTTATGATAGAGTAAAATTAACAAAATACTTATTGTTTCTGTTCCATATTGTTTAGAATAGCTAGATATTTTTAAAATATTAGTAAAAATATGTATTTTAAATTTTTAATTCTAATTTTTGTACTATATTTTGTTTTTTATTTACATAGGACCGGATTAACCGGTTCAACCAGTGACCCACCAGTTGAACCAGTAACTCAGTGACCCAATAACCTGACCGGTTCGATCACCGGTTCGGTTCTGACAACTATGCATGTGAGTTTAGATTTGTGTGGATCAATCAAACGTTGATTTCAATTTTCAGAGGTGATTACCGATTAAACATCCAAATAGTCCGCAGAGAATTTCGGCTTGCACATTTTGTTTTCTAATAAGTTTTTATTATTTAAAATTATTTTTATAGATAAATAGATATTATATTTTGTTTTTATTTTATATTTTTAATATTTAAAACGATGTTTATAAATATAAATATATATTAATATATAAAGTTATATTAAATGTTTTAACAAGGATAAGTAGATTTTAAATATTATTTAAAGCATAAATATATAATTTTTCTTATCTAGCTATCAAATCCTTTTCTAAATTACTCTAACAAACCAGGTCACAATAACATGAACGTGCATCTTGTGAACCAGCTTCATACCTTGAGATTTCATCCACTTTTACTTAAGCTTCACATTTCTCTACATAATTAACTTGCACATTTCACTACAATAAATAGTGTAATTATCGACGACAAAAATTGACGGCCAGAATTTTTGTCAACTTTTTTTGACAGTTTGTTGTCAATAAAATGAAAAAAAAAATAATTAAAAATAAAATATTAAAATCGACGACCTTGTCGTCTATTATTTTGATAACTTTTTAAGGCTCTTCCTCTTATCGTCACATTGCAGACGGCGGGGTAGATTGAAATTTTTTTTCTTTAAAATTGACACACAGGTCGTCTATTTTAATAATTATAATATAGATAGCTTTTGTCGTCAATAATTTTAAATGATCGAGATCTCTTTTCAAATTAAATGAATGGTATAGATTTATTAAATAAAATAGATGGCTGCGCGGTTGATTTTTATTTTAATTAAAATCGACGAATTTGCCGTCGATTTTTATCAACAAAAAATTACCCCACCATTTACTTCCCGCGTTTCTCGTTTTACTTTTTTACTTTAAAATCGACACACAAGTCGTCTATTTTAATAATTATAATATAGACAACTTTGGTCGTCGATAATTTTAAACGATCGAGATCTCTTTTCGAAATTAAATGACGGGTATAGATTTAATAAATAAAATAGACGGCAACGTTGTTGATTTTTATTTTAATTAAAATCGACGCAGTTACCGTCGATTTTTATCAACAAAAAATTACCCCTCCCTTACTTCCCGCGTTCCTCGCTTCACTTTTTTTTCCTTTAAAATCGACACACAAGTCGTCTATTTTAATAATTATAATATAGACATCTTTTGTCGTTGATAATTTTAAACGATCGATATCTCTTTTCAAAATTAAATGAAGGATATAGATTTATTAAAGAGAAAGTATAGGGAGCCAATGACCTAAGCGTACAATGTGTACAATGGAGGTTTAGGAAGTATTAGAGATATGACCATTAGTGTTATATTATCCTGTCAAGTTATGCTTTTGGGATGAGTGGTTTCATGATATGATATTAGAGTTCTAGATCCGAAAAGTCAAGAGTTCAATTCTTGGTGAACCCCAAAATCAACTTAAACTTTTGGGATGAGTAGTTTTATGACATGAGATGTTTATTATCCCTAGTATTCGGATGGTTATTCTGGATAGTACGAGTGATGTTCATTTTATTCATGGATCAAAGATTTAGCCCATTGTATACACTTAGGTCATTGGCTCCCTAGCACTACTCTTTATTAAATAAAATAGACAGTTACAGTGTTAATTTTTTATTTTAATTAAATCGACGAAGTTATTGTCGATATTTATAAACAAAAAATTACCCAAAATAAACTTTTCGCGTCTCTCATTTCGCTCAATTCCCGCTTACATTTTACCAGAAAAAATTAACTAACCCCAATTTGGCCTTCTCCATTTCACCAACCTTCCCTCTCCGCTGCCACTGTGCCGTCGTGGCTCCACTACCTCCGCGTCGCCATTGCTCTGCTACTCCTGTGTCTGTCGTCGCTTCGACACACTCGCGCCGCTGTCGCTCCGTAATAAACGGCAAGGCGGTGCCGCTAACTGTTAGATATGAGATCGCGGAGGAAGTATGCTTCCTCTCTCAAAAGTACGGCAAGGTACTCAATTCCGATCCCAATCCCAATCTAACCTACTCAAAATTGGGAATTAGAAATTTAGAATAATGTAATGTGATGGTGTTGTTGCAGGTTCTGAGGTTGGCGGTGGTGATAGTAGGGAACAAGAAGGACTCATAGAGTTATGTGGGAATGAAGAGAAAGACATGTGCTGAATTAGGGATTAAGTCCTTCGACATTGACCTTCCCGAACAAGTTTCCGAATCCAATTTGATTAAGCAAGTTCACCAGCTCAATGTTAACCCTGATGTTCATGGTATTAGATTTATGTTACTTGTTACCATTCCAAGCTTTTATTTTTAGCTCATGTTTGAGGCAAAAAATGTATGCAATCAGGTATATTGGTTTAACTTCCATTTCCAAAGCATATCAATGAAGAGAAAGTTCTCAGTGAAATCAGCCTTGATGAAATTCTGTATCGTCAATTCCTTGTTCTTTTGCTTTTCCTCTTGTTGTTACTGCTAATATTTTTTTTCCAACTGTAATTTGATTACTGTTTATAGAATTGAAATTATGATTTATGCATTATGGAGATGCTCTAGTTTATGAAAATTTACTTAATTTTGGTTGATGCTCATTATTGAAATTTGGTGACATGAATGGTGACCCTATGATTAAGTCTTAAAATATGAAGCTTGTAATGACATTTTTGGTTTCTTACTACTTTGTTCATCGTCAGGGCCTAGAGAGAAGCTCGATTGGAGTCTCAGATTTAAGATTATTTTGGGAACTGCCGAGTGACTTTGCTATCTTCATGAGGGATGTCAAAGAAGGATCATTCACAAGGATATCAAGGTTTCTAATATTCTTCTCTTTGAGACTTTTGAGCCTCAGGTCGAACATCAAAAATCATCACTATGTATTTGTGTATAAATATATGTGTGTCTTTAACTTCAGAATTTCTTATGCTTCTAGATCACATTAGTTATATAATCTTAATTTTCTTCCTCTGATTCAATCTTCAGACATCTGATTTTGGCCTAGCAAAGTGGTTACCTGACCAATGGACTCACCATACTGTTTCCAAAGTAGAAGGCACATTCAGGTCTATACATTTATAACAAGTTTCTTAGTATATTCTTTGTAGATAGTAGTGTTCTTAACCCTTTGATTCTGATTTGTTGTCACTAACAGGTACCTTTCCCCTAAATTCTTCATGCATGGAATAGTAGATGAGAAAACTGATGTATATGCTTATGGTGTGTTATTATTGGAGCTAATCACTGGAAGACAAGCTTTGGATATCTCACAAAAATTTTTTATCATGTGGGTATGTAATTGTCCAAATAAGTGATTATAACATTGAAAACTAGCATAGTCTTGTGCTAAGTGAAAACTCGTGCAGTTAAATGATTTGACTAAATTGTGCAGTTATTTTTAGGCAATGATAAATGATATATTCGCTCACCGCAAGCCTGCAAGGGTTTTTGGAAGTGTTTTCTATTGCATGTTACTGGCAAGTTTAAATATGTTCATTGTTTTAATTAATCGGTTGTTGGCTGATTGATTTGGTAGGCATTGATGTTCTGGTTGAATTGAAAAAGTTGTTTGAGTTGTTATGCATATCTTGTGTTTGTTCAAATTACTGAGTGAGTTGGCTTGTTGTTTCTTTACATTTTAGGCAGGTTATGCTACCTTGGCCATAGGAACTGAGTGGATTTTTCGCCCCAAGCAAGAAGTGATCTCTCCGGTGCTTTGTAGTTGCGATGTTCTTCTTTTGTTGTTAACAGGTTTTTTTCTTGCATTACTCTTGTTTCATTCTCGAAATGAAGTTTTTCTGTTGGGAAAAAATGTAGCAAAATTTCAAAATTCTTTTACATAAGAATAAATTTTTAAAAAAGTAGCATTATATGACAACTAGGGTAGAGGAGTGGGCAGTGGCCCTTTCTCTTTGAATAACTTTACCACCTCCGTACCAATTAACGGTAGATGTTTAATTGAAAGAAAAAATAAATAAATCTTAAATTAAAATGATGGTTAATTGAACCTTAAACAGACCATGTCACAGTTAATCCTAGTTCTCTAGCTGGGTTCTTTGTTCTTGTTTGATATGCAACTACTAAATGTGTTTTGACTAATTACAACATATAATACAGTAGTTTTTTATAATTTGAGCGAAGCCATTAAGTGGAATACAGTGAAGTTTCACACTAAGGCCTTAATGGATTGAATAATATATAGCGAGATTCCGGAACTATGCAGGGCATGAAGTATATAAGAGGACATGTATTGCAGCACCAACACATATAAAATGAGGGGAAGAAAGTATATAAGAGGTCCCATTTATGTCCACCAATATAATTTCTATATGTTGTTCCATTTCTCCATTCTACTCTTCATGTTAATTAATTACTTCTTCTTTCTTTCTCCATTGCAGGCACCTCCTCAAGTCTAATGCTGATTCTTCTTCGCTCCACTCTTTACATATCCTCTTAGCTTAATTCCTAGCTAGTATAGGACTAGATTTTTTACATGCTTTCCTGTCAAATATTTATTTTCTTAGTTGTTCAATTATTATTCAATACATACACTACTTTAGATAATGGTACGACACTAAAGTTTCATTGAACAAATTTTAATTTAATGTCCGTTTATTATATAATATTGAACAAGTTTTTTTATGCCAGAGGATTATTTATTATTTTGATAACTTTGTAAATTTATTATCTAATATTTAGTATAAATTTTATTTTTATATTTAAAAGTTTATTTATCTTGTGTTCTAATATTTTGTATAAATTTTAATCTTGTGTCGCTTTTTAAATTTAAAATAAACAATTAAATCGACGGCTATTGTGTCGCTTTTATTGAATCAAATATTGAGGAAGACGCTGTCGATTTTATATAATAATATCGACGGCAATGTTGTCAATTTTATTAAGAAGGAAAAATTCACAAACTCATATTATAGACGAAATCATTGTCGATTTTATATAATAATATCGATGGCAATGTTGTCGATTTTAGTAAAAAGGTAAAATTCTCAGACTCATATTATAGACGGAAATGTTGTCGATTTTATTAAATTATTATCGACGGCTAGACAAGCCGTCGATTTTATTAGAATTTTATAAAATCGACAAGCTTAATAGCGACCAAGGCTGCCGTCGATTTTTAATATTATCGACGGCCTAGCCGTCGATTTGGCCGTCGATTTTAACGATGTTTCTTGTAGTGTTTTACACTTCTTTATATAATTAATTTACTGACATGTATACAATTAATTAGACGATTAATTTTTTTCTTAGCAACTGCTCATTATATATCTGTATGGAAAAGTTTAGGAGGCCAACAACTTTTTCAAATTCTGACCAGCATGTAACCAGCAAAGAAAAATGTGTCATTAGATGAAATCTCACACCAATTTCACACCATTAAAGTCATCATTGATGGCTATTTGTTGGCTACAAATCACAAAAGTTGTTGGCCCCTAGCACTCATCTGTTTGTATTTATGCCAACTAAGATAATTAGTTAGTGATTTTCATACAATATATAGCTAAACTTGAAATATCAACAATTCGAAATTCACTAATCAAGTTTTTAGTCTCTACAATTCACATCAAGAATTCAGAATTTCAAAACTCTTTTCTCTTGTTCTTGAATGTTCAGCGTTCATCCCTTGTTGCTCATAGCCCGAACCGATTTTTCACATGGTGCGGTGAGCGTAGACCAAGGTTGAAGAACTTGGACTGTTGGTGAAGAGTTAGTGAATCCATCCTTTGTCGATATCTAATCGATGTCTCTTTCCTTTTTCAATCACAACGAATTTCGCTTTTCTTGATTCGATTTGATCATCCGTTCAATTTCTTGCACTCGAGAAATCTTGATCAAGAACTCTTTTCTCATTAGATTTCTTTACATCAAAGAAGTGCCTCGAAGAAGTCTCAACCTTCGATTTCTTTACATCGAAGAAGTGCCTCGAAGAAGTCTTGATCAATGGCTAATCGTCCTTCAAATCCGATTCCCGAAGCAACAATTTCTGGAATCAATCTTCACACCCTAACTAGTCTGGTCAATCAAATAAATCAGACTCAATCTCCAAGAACTCATGCCTCTTCGATCGTAGATCCAACGAGTCCTTATTATCCACATCCTGGTGAGAGTCCTTGTTCACCGCTAATTTCCATGGTTTTAAGCTCAAACAACTATCATAGTTGGGAGAGAGCCATGCTGCGTGCACTAAGCTCAAAGAACAATATCAAGTTCATGAATGGAAGCATCAGCAAACCAGAATCAACAAATCCTTTGTTTGATGTGTGAGAACGATGCAACGATTACGTAATCTTCTGGGTCACTCTCTCATTTAGTTCGGATATAGCGCAAAGCGTGATATGGCACAATGTCGCTTCGGATCTGTGGAAAGATCTGAAACACAAGTATTTTCAGGGTGATGTATTTAAGATAGCAGGATTGGAAGAAGAGATATTTACTCTTAGGCAAGGTGATCTAAACATGACTGATTACTTCACAAGGCTGAAAAGCATTTGGGAAGAGCTGGAGAACTTTAGGCCTCTACTTGATTGCATATATTGCAAGAATGGGAACTGCACTTGTGGAACTATTATGAGAGGATACAAAGATGAGACCTATATAGTTCGTTTTCTCAGAGGCTTAAACGAATAATATACGATAGTAAGGTCACAAATAATGCTGATGGAGCCTTTACCAAGCATTGAACAAGCTTTTTCATTGCTTTTGCAACAAGAAAGTCAGTTCCAGTGTAGTGAACCCCTCACTAACAACAAGATCTTGATAAGTAGTACTGCTCCATATAAATTCTCAACACAAGGAGGAAGGAGCCGAGGCAGGGGAGGAAGAACCGCTGGTAGAGAAAGAGGACGAATAAAAGTTTGTACCTACTGTGGCAAAACTGGCCATCTAATCGACACGTTATAAAAAGCACAATTTACTTCCTCATCTCAAGCAAGAAAGCAGTGCAACCAATGATGCTATCATTGATGATGAGAATTTTGTAAGAATAAGTGATGACTAGCTAGTAGAGGATAGTAGTGCAGGACTGGAATTCACAAGGGAACAGAAGCATACTTTGCTAGCTCTCTTGAAGCAGCTATCTCTGGATACACACAAGCCTCAAAATGCCATAAACCAAATTGTCACATTTCCCTCTCATCAAGGTATTGCTTATGCCATGTCTGTTTCAATTTTTAAACCTAGCTCCTGGGTCATTGATGCAGGAGCAACCGATCATGTAGCATATTGTTTAGAGTCTTTTTACTCATTACATAAAATAGAACCCATACTTGTTAGGAAGCCAGATGGAACCAACACTATTACTTCAATAGTTGGGACTATAATTTTCTCTAAAACCTTTTTTCTCACAAAGGTCTTATACATTTCAAATTTCAAGTTTAATCTCATATCAGTTTCCAAAATGACTAACTTGTTCAAATGTGAATTTGTCTTTGATGAAAAATGTTACAAGATCCAGGACTACCTTTCATCGAGGATGATTGGTGTAGCTGAGCAAAGAAGGGGGCTTTATGCATTTGAAAACCTAAAACCTGTAAGAAACTTTCAACTAAAACCAGCAATTGCAGCAGCATCTTTCATACCACAAACACAACATCTTAGCAATAGTAATAAGCTGCATGGCAATAAGAATAAAAGTGCATCAAACTGGTGGTATCTTAGACTAGGGCACTTACCAAATGACAGAATTCTTGTATTGCAACAAAACTACAATTTCATCAATAAATCTGACCTTTGTACCATTCCTTGTGAGTCTTGTCATTATACTAAGCAAAAGTGTTTTCCATTTCCAATAAGCATGTCTATATTAGAAGAAATATTTGATCTAATACATATAGACATATGGGGACCAATTAATGTTTACTCTACTGCTGGACACAAATATTTTCTTACAATAGTGGAAGACAAAAGCAGGTTTTGTTGGTTATTTTTTATGAAACATAAATTTGAAACTGCCACACTGCTAAAAAATTTTGTTCAATCAGTTCAAACCCAATTTAACAAATCTATTAAACAAGTTAGATCGGACAATGGAGCTGAGTTCAAACTAATTAAATTTTATGCATCAAAAGGTATTATACACCAAAATATATGTGTTGAAATCCTCAACAAAATGGCATAGTTGAGAAAAAATACTAACACATTTTAGCAGTAACTAGAACTATTATGTTTTATGTAAACTTACCAAAGAAACTATGGCATTATGCAACTGCTCATGCCATATATATCATCAATAGACTTTCCAGTAGTGTTTTGAAAAATAAGTCCCCTTATGAAATTATTTATAAAAAACTACCTAACATACACAATTTCAAGGTTTTTGAATGTTTAGCATATGCTGCAACCATTCATGCTAATAGAAAGAAGCTCGATTCGAGAGCTAGAAAATGCATTTTCTTAGGCTACAAACAAGGAGTAAGAGATTACATTTTATATGATCTAACTTTTAAAGAAATCTTTCTTTCAAGAGATGTGATTTTCTATGAGAACACTCTACCTTTGTGCAACACACAGAATTTAGAATTCTTCCAAAAATGGCATGCATTACCTGCACAATTCTCAGACACTTTCCTATTTGATACCACATACACACAAAATACAAATAACTCGAATAAACCATTCCTTTCAATGCATCTCATTATCACAACACCACAAATTTGGATGTAGCACCACAAGGCCAAATGGCCAATTCACCACAAATTAGTGCATCAAACATACCATACAATCAATAAAATGCTGTTGCACCTCAAAATGCTGGCCCGATCATTGAAAGACCTCTTAGAGAAAGAAAATGCCCCTCCTACCTAAAGGATTATCATTGTTTTCTAACTACTAGCTCAACTACATTACCAGTTTCATGTAGGTACCCTCTTTCTCATGTTCTGTCCTATCATAGTCTATCAAAAAATAAAAGAAAATTCTCCATTGCCTTGATCACCAAAACAGACCCCAAAACTTATAAAGAGGCTGTGATGTATCTCTGTTGGCAAGAGGCTATCAAATCAGAACTTGCTGCCCTTGATGAAAACTGAACCTAGTCACTCACTACTTTACTAGCTGGCAAGCATGCAATCGACTGCAAATGGGTTTTTAAGACTAAGCTTAAGGCTGATGGAAGTGTTGAAAGATGCAAAGCCCGACTGGTAGCAAAAGGATTCACCCAAGTTCTAGGCCAGAACTATTTTGACACCATTAGTCCCGTAGTAAAAATGAACACATTGAGGATTCTTCTAGCCATTGTAGCTGCCAAAGACTGGTTCGTCCACCAGTTGGATGTGAACATAACATTTTTACATGGAGATCTTGAAGAGAAAGTCTACATAAAACCATCCTTGGCTTGAACGTGTCTAATCCGAAGATGGTATGCAAATTAGAGAAGTCATTCTATGGCTTAAAGCAAGCCAGTAGACAGTGAAATTCAAAATTAGCTTACACTTTGGTCAACTTTGGCTACACTCAGTCAAAACATGATTATAGTCTGTTCACAAAGGTTGTTGGTTTCAGATTCACAGTTGTGATAGTCTATGTCGATGACTTAGTACTTGCTGAAAACTGCATCAGAAAAATCACAGCTTTGAAGCAACATCTTCTTGACCTCTTCAAAATTAAAGACATTGGAGAATTAAAGTTCTTTCTTGGCTTTGAGTTTGCTCGAAGCAAGAGAGGAATAGCTAGGGGTGCCAAACGGGTCTAAACCCGTCGGGCCGGCCTGCGTAACCCGCCAAAAAGTGGACCGGATTGGAAAATTGGGACCGCTAAATAGCAAAAGTCCACCTAACCCGCACTGCTTAAACCACAGATTTTGGCGGGGCGGGGTGGGCCGGGCTTAGTATTTTTTTGGCAAGGGGGTATTTTGCAATTTTTTTGCCAAAACCTAACTTTCTCTAACCCAACTTACAAGAGAATGAAGATAAAAATTGAATGTTTTGGATTATGTTTATTTTGGGGTTAAGTTCGATTTTGGTCCCCAACGTAGAGGTCAAAAATCGGAATCGTCCCCAACTTTTTTTTTGCTACAAAATGGTCCCCCAATGTTTCATTTTGTTTTAAAATCGTCCTTTTTACCAATTTTATTTTTTTATTACCAAATTACCCTTCATTAAAAAAATTATAAAATAAAATATATATAAAATAAATAAAAAAAGGAAAGAAAGGGATATAGAGAGAAACGGGGGGAGAGAAAGAAGGGGGTGGCTCTGCTCGACGGTGACAGTGGTGGATCTCAGTGGCGGCGGCGGCGTTTCTCGGCGGCAGAGGCACGGCGGTGGATGAGCACGAGTTTCCCCTCTCTCTCCTCTGCTCCCGAGCTCTCTCTCCTCTGCTCCCGAGCTCTCTCTCTCTCCTCAGATCTTGCTTGCTCTCTTTCTCCCCTGACTCTCTCTTCCTCCACCTCATAAACTCAGATTGTATTCCATTGCCAGCAGTACCCTTGGTGACTTTAGAGACTCCAAAACTGTTTCTTCTTCTTCTTCTTCTTCTTCTCCCCAGAGCTCACTGCTGGCGAGCCTCCTCTGCTTCACCATCGCGCAGCAACGTGGAGCCTCCCCTGCTTCACCACCGCCAACGAGCCTCCCCGCTTCCCCTCCCTCAATCCCTGTCACAGAAGGAATTAGAGCTCACCACCGCCCGTTACCCTCCCTCCAGCCCCTTCCTGTCATGCCCAGACCACCGCGCTCAACCACTGCCTTCCCTGTTCCCTCTTTTCTATTTTCTATTTTCATAATCCAGTTATCATTTTGCTTTCAATTTCTGTTTTTGGTTAGTGTTAGATGCTTGATTTGATTCTGGATTAGTTTAGCTAGATTTTAATTTTCTGTTAGTTGATTTTAGGATATTGAATTGTTGAAAATTGCTGCTGAATTATTGTTGTTGTTGTTGACCTTCTGTTATTGAATTGCTGAAAATTGCTTCTGCTGTTCTTCCGCTTCTGCTTGATGTTCTATTTTTGGTTGATGGTTCTTCTGATTTTTAATTTTGTTGATGGTTCTGATGATGATGATGATGATGATGATGATGATGATGATGATGATGATGATGATGGTGGTGGTGGTGGTGGTGGTCGTGGTCGTGGGTTCTGGTTTAACTTGGGTTCCTGTTTGATTTTGTTGTTCTGATGATGATAATGGTGGTGGTGGCGGTAGTTCAGGTTGGGCGTAGGCTTCTATTCTGGTGGTGGTAGGGGTGGTGGTGGTGGTGGTTGATTTTGGGTGATCGAAGAAGGGTATTTTCGTCCGAGGGACGATTTTAAAACAAATTGAAACCTTGGGGACCATTTTGTAGCAAAAAAAAAGTTGGGGACGATTCCGATTTTCGACCTCTACGTTGGGGACCAAAATCGAACTTAACCCTTTATTTTTCTTTGGAGACAATATTTATAATTATGTTTTGGATTACGTTTATTTTATTTTGGAGACAACATTTATAATTATGTTTTGGATGAAAACTTGGTTTATAATTATGTTTATTAGATATTTATAATTATAAAGATTTTAATGTTTGTGAATATAAAAATTATAATTTTTTTTATACTTTTAAAAATTATAAATTTATTAAAATGATTGTAAAATTATATATATTGTTTAATATTTAATAAGTTATATAGTGAAAAAAAAAAGAGGAGATTTACCGGGCTTAGCCCGCCAACCCGCTTGGCACCCCTAGGAATAGCAATGTATCGAAGAAAATATTGTCTAAACATACTGGAAGAATATGGCATGCTTGGATCCAAGAGTTGCTCAACTCCTATGAATTACACTTCTCATCTCTCTAAAGAATTTGGAGACCCAATGCCAAATGCTGGTGAATATAGAAGACTACTAGGAAGACTCTTATACCTAACCAATATAAGACCCGAAATTAGCTTTGTCATTGGAAAGCTAAGTCAATTTTTTTATTGTTCCACTAGTAAACACTTTTAAGCCGCTCTAAGAGTCCTAAAATATCTGAAATCAGCTCCTGCCCAGGGTCTTTTATTCAAGACCGAATCAGATTTACAACTCATTGACTTCTCAGATAGTGACTGAGCCACCTGTCCTGACACAAGGAGATCCATATCCGGTTATTGTTTTTTCTTGGGTACTACACTAATCACTTGGAACAGTAAGAAACAGGTTATCGTTGCTCGCTTTTCCACTGAAGCCGAGTATAGAGCCTTGGCTGCCTCGACGTGTGAAGCTCAATGGATCATCTTCATTCTTCAAGATCTCAAAATTTCAATCCTCAGACCAGCCGCTATCTATTGTGATAGTCAATCCGTATTGCATATTGCGGCCAATCCGGTGTTCCACAAACGTACCAAACATATAGAAGCTGACTGCCATATAGTGCGCAACAAGGCTCAAGCACAAGCTATCAAGCTCCTTTCCATCTCCACATTGCACCAAACTTCCGATATCTTCACCAAAGTCCTCTTCTATGCACCCTTCTCTTCTTGTCACTCCAAGCTTGCCTTATATGACCTTCATAAGCCCAACCTTGAAGGGGGGGGGGGAGGAGGGGGGTTGTGAACCAGCTTTATGCCTTCAGATTTCACCTTCTTCTACTCATACTTCATACTCCTCTACATAACTAACTTGCTAACATGTATAGAATTAATTAGACAATTATTTTTTCTCTTAGCAACTGCTCATTGTATTTATACTAAGTAGGATAGTTAGTTAGTGATTTTCACACTATATATAGCTAAACTTGTAACATCAACAATTCGAAATTCACTAATCAAGTTTTCAGTCTCTGCAATTCATATCAAGAAATCAGAGTTCAAAAGCTCTCTTCTCTTGTTCTTGAATGTTCAGCGTTCATCCCTTGTTGCTTATAACTCGAACTGATTTTTTACACATCTTTCCTTTCTTCCATCCATTCATAAATCTACAGATTGTTTTCTATCCACTGCATTCGAAACAAATATTTCATTTTCTCAGTTTCGTTTATGTTTCCTTATTTTCTTCCTTTTGCCTCCTTGATAACTACTTGAATTGGCATTTGGCAATCTCTTTTAGAAGATGTTTCAGAAATGGAGTGATGTTTGCTACTTGATGAGCCATGTGCTCCGATTCTTATAATAGTGTAGTACATGGCTATATGGGTTTGATCCAATATATTATGTCATTATGTGGACTGATTGATCATAAGATAGCTCCAACTGTCCTGTTTGAAAATAATACAGCATGCATTGCTCAACTTAAGGGTGGATACATCAAAGGAGATAGAACAAAGCATATTTCTCTAAAATTCTTTTTCACTCACGATCTTCAAAATCAAGGGACAATTGATGTCCAACAGTTCCGATCAAGTGATAATCTGACAGATTTATTTACAAAGTCACACCCAAAATCCTCCTTTGAAAAATTGGTACATCACATTGGGATGCGTCGATTTTGAGATGTTAAATGATGTCGACAAGAGGGGGAGACTGTACTCTTTTTTCCTTGTTCAGGTTTTTTCCCATTGGGTTTTTCTTGACAAGGTTTTTAATGAGATAGTTTCCATCACAAAGGATTTTGTACTCTTTTTCCTTCACTAAAGTTTTTTCCTATTGGGTTTTTCTTTATTAAGGTTTTAATGAAGTATAATCCTAAATAGTCATCCAAGAGAAAGTGTTGTGATAAGTATGAGTAGGATATGAGGTGGATGCCCATTTCTCAATTTTACTCAGGATATCAAGAGAGGTTACAATTAATGAAGTTTGAAAAAGGTGATCCCTTATATGTATATAAATAGGAGTTTGCTCTGAAGCAATATACACATCAATAACAATCACAAATATTTCTCTCTCTCAATACATATAAACTCTCTCCCTTTGATTTTAAGTTATAATATTTATAATAGTAAACATATAAATTACTTCTATTACAGTGACATAAAATTTATACTTCTCTATTTTATATTTATTTCTCTTCCTTATTTATTTATTTTACAACAGAGATGAGATTCTTATTCAATTTTTTGTTTGTTTGTTTAGGTGTATTTAATTCTATCCAATTTATGTTGTGAGCAACACATCACACTAGTATGATCTGGAGTAGAGAAAAGCTTAATAACGAGCAGATTTATTTGAGTTTTGTCAACACTTTTAGACTTTTAGTCGTCCAATTCTGTGTTAGTTTTGATTTTTTTATTAAAAAAAATAAATTATTTATTTTTTTCTAAAAACTAACAATACCTTAATAATAAATTTTAATATTTTTTTTTTGAAGTATGTTAAGGTAACATACATATATCATTGACAGCAAATAAAATATTAGGGAAATAAAACGTAAACGTTAGAATAAAAGTATACTAATTCTATATATTAACTTCAGATGTTAAACCATAAAGTATACTAATTCTATGAGGATTTTGGACCACATAATTAGAATCTGAAAAAACCAATCTGGGGGTTTTGATTTCACCAATATATAATTACTTAACGTTTCAAAGCCCTAAAGATATAAATTTAGAATTTGCATCACAAAAAACTCTTTTTGAAAATTTGAACCAACTTAATATATAATTATTTAGGATTTTGAGCCCTAAGAAATCATTCTAAATTTTAAACTCCAATTCGACCCAAAGTAAGAACCCTGCTGTAGATTATATAGAATTTCAAACCTCAGGAAGTACATAAATTTGAGATATTCTCCTTTCTGGGATAGGAAACATAAATTTGGGATTTCAATCCAGAAAAAAAAAAAAACGCTTAAGAGGGGTACTGGGTTGAAGGTCGCTTTTCTTTGGTTCTGGGCCAGGTTGCTGGCCTGGTTCCTGACCCAAAAGAAAAGAGGGTTTTGAACCCGTACTTTGGAGTTCACAAATCTGGAAAAAATATAATCTGGAATTTTAAACCAAAACAAGAAATCCGCATAAATGTTGATGACAAAAGTTTATCCCACTATTTAAATGAATTTTGTTAATAAATGTCTTAAAAATACTAATTAAGGTTACTTTGATAATTTTTCTAACTTCTATACATTTCTTATTAAATAAATACATTACAAACTTAAAATTTTTAGTTATCAATTATACTAATACCTTAACTAGTATTCTTAAGATACTAATTAGCTAAATCCTATTTAAATTATGAATTTATCTATCTTGTTCCCTAAATAGAGTACAAATGTTAAATTTACAAATTAAAAAAAAGTTGATTCAAAATATAAAAAATTTAAATTTTCAATACATTTGTTTTGCAATCATTAGATAAAAATATTTAAAACCTTTCACTAATGGTAAGTTTATCATTTGCCCTATTAAACCCTTAAATTATATCATTGACTCCTCACTTCAGACGACTAAAATCTATTATTTCTAAGCTGGATGCAATATGTATTTAATAGAAATATGGAAAAGAGTGAGACAGCAAAATTTACAGTTGTCTTCTGCGATCAAAATTCAGACCACACAAGAACAAAGCTGAGGCATATTTTTATGTTGAGTGCTAAACGAAGATAAACTACTTAAAATCATTTAAAAGTAAGAATAGATTATAATAACATGATTATAAATAATTGATTTGAAAAAAACTATTAAAAATAGTCATAGGCGTGTACTTATACGTGGGCTGTAGACTAAATGTCAATTGTCCACCATTGGAAGGCATTTGGGTCCAACAACCCGTCCCTCCAAAGGCAGTAAGGCTCTTATATGTTGCCTGGCGTTAGGAGCATGGCAATTTGATTGCCAACCCAATGGAATCGTGCTGCCTACAATTCCAGAATTTCTTCGTACAATCTAAACTTCCAACGCAGATCTATTTTCTTAAAGATTTGTCAGATTCTACTTACTCAAGGGGAAGAAACAGAATGACTTTCCAATCAATTCGATTTACATGTATATGTAGTAAATCGAATCCATTCAATTCGGTTTACCTATGGGCTACTCATAGTAAATCGAATCAATTGAATTCAATTTATATAAATATGCAAATAAGACATCCATGAACCACATTTGCATTCAGGACATTCATGTAAAATTGAATCTCATTTGTTCACGTCATTTGCCCAACAGAAATGCTCTCTGATTATGTAATAATATATGCCTACTTACAAAGGAAGTAAAATTATTTTTACGCACACAACCTCCTCCTCAGAATCTAAACCATGTTACGTGGGCACTGCATGTCCGATTGGAATTCCAATCAATTAAATACACACCTCTTCTATGAATTACAAGAGCCAAAAAAAAAAACCCTATTCTGAAATTGCAGCTGAAAATTTAGTGCACAGTATTTTAGCTTGATGTTATTAAAAATACCTTGCATCCTTTCAAGTCCCAGGACAATTACATACTCCCATTCTTACGTTCATGTTTTATGGCCTCGTATGAAGTCATCACTTCTTTGAATTTAGCCTCAGCAGCTTCTGCAAGATTTTCACATTCACATACCTGTGATTAGAGCCATGGTCTTAGATTGATCCTACACAGATAAGTTGGTCACCTACCTCTATTATCCTGGTTCTGATCAGGATGATGCTCTTTTGCCTTTGTCCTAAATGCTGTCTGCAAATGAATAGGGAAGTTTTAGAAATGAATTGAGACATTTAAGGTAACATATTTACAGAGTACAGAGTACAGTGAGTTTCTAAGATTGACATTAGAATTGAAGTCATGCAAACACCTAGCATGAATAAAAATTACAAGCTCTCTATGTAGAGAAGACAGCAGTTGATAAATGTAAAGAATCTAAAAATAAAATATGATGAAACATCCATTCCATGAAGACGAGCGTGATGGATATAGTAAGTAGCTGATAAAATCAAGCACACCACTAACATTAATATCCTAGCATTAGCAATATAAGCTCATGCCAAAAGAAAAAGTCACCTTAATCTCATCATCTGAGTATGGAGTTCTTCTAAACCTGATCCATAAAAGGGAAAGTTAAATTTTAATGGTCAATGGTAGTAATACAGAAGAATAACGACTCACAGATACTGATCTTGAAAATCTCAACTATTAGCAGATATCAAAATATAACAGTTGTTTAAGACTTGGTCTGTGAACACACAGCAATTAAACTGAGATTGGTCCTCACTGACTTTTCCTGGTTCATAGTACTTATAAAGATGTACTAACCCATATAACCATTTTGTTATCAGTGTAACCATAAAAAATTTTCTTCCTCCCACCAAAACTCTCATAATTTTTCTAAACTATAACAAGAACTACTACCTTGTAGTTCCTTCAGCAATATAAGTAAATAACTATTATAAGGAAAAAACCGCGTCCCCCTGAAACTACATCTTACATGGGCCAGTATCTAAGACTTCTGTGAGTACCTGTCAAGACCCAAAACTGAGTAGTGATGCGATAACGCATAGCTTCCACTCTCTCGAGGAGCTTCTCGATAATTTGTCCTCCAATTATGATCTTTGAAGGATGTATCAGTCTTCCAATACCAATCTTCTCTCTGGAAATTCTGATGATACGCACCAGGTCCACCGTCCTTCCAGCTTTCATAGCTTCTTCTGTATTTATTTCTTTCTCTGTTAAACACATTTTGCATACGCCTTATTCGTTCCTACAGTTACAAATAAAACCAGATTAAAAATATTAACTACTGGCTCAAGCTGCAATGTATAGGACAACCAGCCAACTGATACTTAAGCAAGTTAAAATTTGCATCTATTTCCGGTTTATTACCAAGCAATAAAACTTGTTTCTTCACAAATTATTGTGACTCAGACTAAACATTTTTTATAAAATAAATATCTTAATATCTCAAATTTGAACAAGACAAAGCGCAGTTTATACAGAAGGAGAAC
>NC_029791.2:125247343-125265899 GCF_000816755.2 Arachis ipaensis | reverse complement strand
CCGTTTATTGTGTCTCCTCCATGCTTCTTCCTGAAACGCTGTTCGGAAAGAACCGCCACTCCTTCCTTTCCCTGACGATTGTGACCTGGACCACTACAACAAAGGGATCAAAAGCATACAAGATCAGTTTCAGTGTGGAATAAAATAAAATCCTAAGGTCCTAGTACAAGTACAACCAAATAATCTAAAATACAAAGACAAATGCACAATTTAATGCTTCCTCTGTTTCGAAATAACTTTTTCTTTGAATAAACTGAGAAGAGTATTTGAAAATTGCATCCTTATATGTTAATTTTCAAATGTATTAATTTAGTCAAAGAATCATTTATTTTTATATGGAGGGATACAACACAGATGAACAAGCTTTTTTGCAGTAGGAAAAACGAATTGATTCGCCAATAAGGCAATAACTCATCCAATCATTATAATGTACAATCAAACATCAAAATGCATTTATCTTCACTCTAGTAAACTGATGCAGCAACAAGTTTATCTCTACAAAGTAACGAAATACAAACGAGCTAAATACCTGCAAATAGAACCAATCAACAGTCCTCCGCAGCTGACCAACCTGCAAAATAACTCTTCAACCATCATGCAAAACGATAACACCAAACATCGAAACGTTTCGCAAAACAGAATTATCCAAATCCACATCTCTAAGGCCACAAGCATCACGAGGAACAAGTAAAGGAACACACTCAACTGAATCTAAACCTAAGATCGATTGCGAAAAAGGAAAACATAGGGGCACAGTTGAAATTGGAAGAGGGAGAGAGGAATGCGGAAAACTCACGGCAAAAGTAGTGGCGGTGGCGCCAATTAGGGCGAATAGGAAAATTCCCCAAAGCTTGGGACCTTCTTCGCCTTTGTCTTTGTCTTTCCCTGCTTCCTCCTTCATCTCTCTTCCTTCCGATCAACGATTCTTCTTCTTCCACATATCCTTCTCTGCTATCTTCGCTCGCTTTTATTCTTCTCTCTTTCTTTCACCGACTTGTAAAATTGCAGTTCAAACTTGCAAAACCTCTTTTAGTTTCACCTACTCTTTTAACGGATGAGCCCAAGAAGATAGGGGTGTTCAATTTCAACTCCAACCAGATTTAAATTAAATCGGTGGTTCAATTTAATTCAGATAGAAAATCAATTAAAACGGCACTAATTTAAATTTGATTGGATTTTATTTTGTAATTGAATTAAATTTTAGATTTATTTTTTATAATCAATTATATTTATAATATGTTCAATTTATTATATATTTTTATATTATTTATATATTATTATTATTTAATAAATATTTTATATTTAAAATATTTTTTATTTATTTATTTTAACTAATTTATAATTTTATTTTTATTGTTATGTTATATTATGGTTGATTTTTTAATTAATTTATAATTTTATTATATATATTTAATTTTTTAATTTATAAAACCGCAAATTTAATCTAATTCAAACCGCTTGAAATTGAATCATCCAATCCAGCACCACAAATAAAATTAGTGTTTAGATCGGATGAATTTTTAACTCAAAACGAATTTAAACCGCACTGCGAATACCCTACATGAAGTTACTTCGCATCGCGATCAATAAATTTTCACCTTCTAGTAGGGCTGAAAGTGAGCCGAGCTGAGCCGAGCTAAACTAAGCTCAAATTCGGCTCACGAAAATTAAGCTTGGCTCACGACTTGACTCATTAACAATCAAGCCTATTTTGCAAGCTCAAGCTCAGCTCAACGAAAGCTCACGAGCTGGCTCGAGCTCACGAGTAGGCTCAAATAATAGGAATATAATCTATAATTCTATATCAATAAATTATAACTTATATATATATATATATATATTAAAAAATATTAAAAAAAGATAAATTTTATATATGGTCTATCTATCCATTATAAATTTATTTATGTCCTACATTAAAATTATATATAAAAAATGACTATAAAAAATTACTATTAAAATTATATATATATTAAATTATTAATACGCATATTCTATATGCATTTAATCTATACTTTTAATATTATATATATAATCGAGCCAACTCACGAGTTAATGAGTTAAGCTTATCCAAGCTCAAACTCGGCTCATTTAATTTATGAGCTCAATTTCAAGTTCAAGCTCGACTTACCAGTTCACGAGTTTAACTTATTGAACTATTAATGAGTCGAGTTCAAGCTAGCTCATGAGTTGGCTTGACTCACTTTCAACCCTACCTTCTATTACCTCTCTTCATTGTTGTTTTTGGGGCCACAACTATTGGGCCGAGATGAATAGCTTAACGAATCAAGGGAGGCCCACATAAAGCCCATATATAAATCCAATGGTTGGGCATTGTTGGCTAGTAGATACTTACTTGTTACAACTTATAAGTACAAAGCACCTCCTGACAAAAAAAAAAGAGTACAAAGCACCTAACAACCGACAAGCGACAATTGAAGTATCAGTGTATCACCTATTTTTAAGTGCGACTCATTCACTAATTCTCAATGTCATATAGCATTCTCTAAATTGCGAGTGTGTTTGGAGAGGACAGACAAAACGCGCTAAATTGAGATCTAACTTCCAAGGCTCTGCTTCTGAGACTGAAAGCGTTTGGCATAATAATGCACGTCCCGCAACAGGGTTAGCTGGTAAGATGACACCCTTGTACGGATCCATAATAATAATGAACCAGCTTCCTATGGAGCTGTGTAATGCAACCTTCAATCACTTATTTATTTTCATTCTTTTTGACGTAGTTGCCACGCACGCTTCTATTTCTATACGCACCTGATCTGCGTCTTTTGCAGATTACCGATTAAACATTCAGAACTCTGAGTTGATATTATCTTCAGAAAGAGATGTCGCGGAGACCGGTGAATCCATCTCGCGGAAGTGGATTGTTTTCATCTTCCAAATCAAAGTCTTCGCCAGTTTTGTCGGTTGGCCTCATAGTCCTGGTAAGTGGTAATTACATTAGCGTAGTGATGGAGGTTATATGTATATATATATATAATTTGTTTCTTTTCTTTTTCTTTTAATAGCTATTGTTTTTGTAACTTGTGTAGGGAGGTCTTTTTCTCGTTTTCTATTTACACAAGGGCTCAGGTTTGTTTCTCACTTCAATACAGATATTGCTTTCCTATTTTATGCGCATATGGCAGTTACTATAAGCTACATTTCTTTCTCCTTCTATAGGTGGATCTGGTAGCCGTTTAGAGTCTGTTAACAGAGTCGAAGGTAATAACTGTTGTTTCTTTTTCTCCTTTTTCTTCTAAGCCATTGAACATACAAAAATGCTATTCATACACCAAAATCAGTCACCAATGTATTTGTGTATAAGGGAAAAGTCTAGAGGGCCAGCAACTTTGTTAAATTCTAACCAGCATGTAACCAGCAAAGAAAAGTAAGCCATTGGATGAAATCTCACACCAATCTCACACCATTAAAACCATTATTGATGGCTATTTGATGGCTACAAATCACAAAAGTTGCTGGCCCCCTAGCATTCCTCTTACATGTGTAGTTTAATTTATTTTCAATGTGTATTTGTATGTGGCTGATTTTGATAGCTGATTTTAGTATGTACATAGCCATTAAATGTGTCGCATATGATTTTTCTTTTTCCTTTTATTATTGGTTGTGTGACCTTTGCGGAAAACTAAACATTTTCATAGTTAAGGACCACTTAAGGTTACGTCCTGCCCATTGATGAATGTCTCTTAACTCAATATCATTTCATTAACTTTTTTACAAACTCATTATGCTTTAAGAAGTGCATCACTCTAGTTAGCAATTGTTTTAGGATAGCAGTTTCCTTTTGTTAGTTTCAACTAAGACAATTGTTTCTGGTTTAGTGCATAAGAGATTAATTATAGTTGATTATTTCATACTTAATATGAACAGTATAAAGATGTTACCTAAGTTGATGGCCTTATCTGGATTTCATGTAACCAAGTGTTTCTCCTAATGTGCTATGCATTGGGTTGCTTCAGTGATCTGCATTTTGTTTTTGTAGTAGTCCTGTTTTATGATAATAGCATTGTTATTATACCCTAAGGAAGAATCATGTGGATGAACTCAGTAATCTTTGCTACTCTAATTTTTTTTCACTTCTATTTTGAAATGACACATATTTTTTTTCCAAATGCAGGTGAGTATTTATGTACTGATGAGGTCCAACGAGCAATTCCGATTTTGCAGAAAGCATATGGGGACAACCTACATAAAGTATTACATGTTGGACCTGATACTTGCTATGTGGTATCTAAATTGCTGAAAGAGGAAGAAACTGAAGCCTGGGGTGTAGAACCATATGACATAGAGGATGCTGATAGTAATTGCAAAGGACTAATCCGCAGAGGCATTGTTCGCGTGGCCGATATCAAGTTCCCTCTTCCATACAGGCCAAAATCTTTCTCTCTTGTAATTGTTTCAGATGCCCTTGATTTCTTGTCTCCTAGATACCTTAACAAGACTCTTCCAGATTTAGCAAGGGTATCAGGAGATGGCATTGCTATATTTACTGGTAAGTGCACTTAACTAGTTTGTATTTGTCAAAATTCCTTTTCTGTTAAAACAGAATTAAGTAACTTAGCTCTAAAAGTAGAATATGTTATCTTCAGAGTTGTTTATATGTTGAAGATAGTGTCCTGTATAATATTTAGCATATATGAAAAATCATACATTTTAGTCTTTCTTGGTGGAATTGTTTGTGTATTTGAATTTTTTAGCTTAGAAGAAAATAATATTATGGACCTTTTATTAGCATGTTGGCATCTATATCTGATAAATGATAATATTTGTAAATATAGGTCTTCCAGGCAACCAAAAGGCTAAGGTTGCAGATGTTTCTAAATTTGGAAGAGCAGTAAGTACATTTTATTGTTATTTGCGGTTTTCTTGCTGCATCATTATCACTTATAGATCTGATTGAATGTTTGTGTAAAACATTTTAATGCTGTAAATTATGGATAACAAATACTAACGGATTTGCATTTGGTTCAGGCTAAGATGAGGAGTTCATCCTGGTGGGTTAAGTTTTTCCAACAAATTAACTTAGAGGAAAATGAAGCTGCTACCAAGAAGTTTGAACAGGCTTCAAAACAGGGTTCTTACGTTCCAAGATGTCAGATATTCCACCTCAAGTCTCTCAGTTAACTTAATTACAACATGGTTCATTTGTAGAATTGAGGCTCCCGATGGATGCTTCTTCCACCGTTTTATATCTAATAGTCTTTCTTCTTTGAAAGCAATTCAATTCTTTGTTATTTATTGGTCATAGATGTTGTAGCTTTTTGTTGTTGAATGTAATAGGTTTCTATTGTTTGAAATACCGCACCTTGTGGTAAAGGATGAAACAGTTAATTTATCGGTTGAATTATTAGGGGTGTGTTTGGCAAAGAGAAAAAACACTTTACAACTTGAATGTTTCAATTTTTGGTTTGGTTCCGCTACGTTACCAATAGCATATCTGCCAACTTCTGCCAACTCTTATTTATAATTGTGTTTCATAGAAGTGTGTTCGTGGATGTGTCTAATAAAAATATCTTTTTTATAGCTGTGTTTAATAGAAGTGTCTTTATAGATATATTTTCTGGATGTGTCTCTTTATATATGTATTTAAAATATATTAATTATTAGACACATCTACGAACACACTTCCATGAAACACAATTATAAATAAGAGTTGGCAGAAGTTGACAGATAATATGTTGGTACCCTATACTTTTCCTTTTTGGTTTGGTTAATTTTCTTCTCTATAAACGTAGAAGTAATTTTGTTCACAAAACCACGTTTACAATTTCAGCTTCTACGTTTTACTAAGGAGCTTTTGCCATTGACATTCAACATTTATTTTTTTTTACTAACTTTATCTTTTATACATATTATTGTATTATTTATAAAATTCTTATTATTTCTCTTTATATGAACTCTATTTTTCTATTATTTATTATTTTTATTTTTTTCAACTATTTATTTGACATTATACACTTTTATAATTGTGATTTTTGTGTATTATGTTTGTTATTATCTTTTTATAATATGATTTATTGATTCTATTATTTTAAAAGTATTATTAGTTGTTAACAAAAATACCCCAAATTTCAAAAAAAATCCGGTCTTAATTTTTTTTATAAGGGGGTATTTTTGTAATTTTTTTGCCAAAATCCAACTTTTCCCAACCCAACTTACAAAAGTATGAAGATGAAAGTTGAGTGTTTTGGATTATATTTATGTTGTTTTGGAGACAATATTTATAATTATGTTTTGGATTATGTTTATTTTGTTTTGGAGAGAATATTTATAATTATGTTTTGGATGAAAATTTAGTTTATAATTATGTTTATTAGATATTTATAATTACAAAGACTTTAATGTTTGTGAATATAAAAAATATAATTTTTATACCTTTAGAAATTATAAATTTATTAATATGGTTGTGAAATTATATATATTATTTAATAGTTAATAGTTAAAAAATAAAAAATAGGAACTTTGGCGGGCTTACCCCGCCAGCCCGCAGTTAGCGCGGGATGGGGTGGGATTCTAGGACCGTCTCATTAGGTGGGGCGGGACGAATTTCCCCGCTTGCCACCCCTACCCCCACGTTCTTAATATTAGGTGTTGAAAAGTAATAATCAACGAATCATTTTAGCTTTTAACACTCTTAACAGAAAAGTTCAAAGTTTATAAATTATTATCCTAATAATGTTAATAAATTTCCATCCATATTCTTTTTTTTTTTTGTGTTTTGTAATCAGAACATATTAATACTCTTTTTTTTTGAAATTAAAGTTAAAGTTTATATATTTAAGATTGTGTTCTTGTAGAGGTTGGCCGGTGTATAGCTCGTCCGCCAGTGAATATTTGTAAGTTTTCCGTCAAGATGAGTTATACGTCGGCAATGAGAGAACAAAGGGGTGGGTACCTGCAAAAGGCACTCCGACGCTAAAGTCAGTAAGTGAGTAATGAACTTTGCATAATGCAATGTGTCAAATAAACGTTTTACCTCCCTTTTATATTTTGGGATGAAGCATCAGCAGTTATACTCTCAATAATTCGCATTAATGGAGAGTAATTAGCATATCAGGATGTTACAATATTTCTTTTGGTACCCGTTATTGATAACTGATCTATAAGTCTATAACTATATTACCGAGTTATAGCATTAAGGATGAGTTATAATAGCCATATCACATAACTGATCTATAACGTATACTGCCGAATTATAGCATTAAGGACGAGTTATAGCGGCTATATCAGGTTGATTACGTTATATAGCATAATGCTAGGGGAAAAAAAATTCAAACTTGTTTTATTTAACATACATTAATTCTAACAACAATTAATGAATGCTAAATAAGATAAGTTTTGGTTAATTTTGACTTTTTTTTACCAAACATTTTCGTTACCTAAATGGTTTTAAGTCCGCACAAAAGACAAAAATTCTGCTAGACCATTACGTTATTAATAATACGATTTTATTAAATCTTTATAACATGAATCAGATAAAATATTGTGCTAAGTTTAGGTCGTTGTTAGGAAGTAACATGCTGTTAGACTCGAATACAGTGTCAACTCGAATAAGATAAAGTGCATATACACATCCGGTGAGGGTTCAATTGCTCAATTCCATATGTCCATCTTTAATCATTGCTTATCTTGCAAGTTTGTGAACTCTTTTGAATAACTCAATTCAGTTGTGAATGTGCTTTGATATGATTGATTTAGCCCTTGATTGTGCATATATGATCTTTTGAAAATTTTCACACACACGCACGCACGCACACAGAGAGTAATTAGAATAGCTAGACGCATGTAGGTAGCTTGCATTTAGATAGGTTGCATTTGAATAAATTGATTATCCTTTTTGTCTTTCTTGAACTTAGCATGAGGACATGCTAATGTTTAAGTGTGGAGAGATTGATAAACCACTATTTTATGGTTTATTTTGTATTGAATTGAGTGGATTCTGTCAATTATTCTCCCACTTATTCATGTAAATTGCATGTTTTTAAGTTTCCTTCCTAATTTTATGCTATGATTGAAAACATGCTTCTTTGACCTTAAAATTGCTAATTTATAATCTTCTCTTATTACCATTCGATGCCGTGATATGTATGTAAGTGTTTTCAGGTTTTATAGGACAAGAATGGCTTAGAGGATGGAAAAGAAGCATGCCAAAGTGGAAGAAACACAAGAAATTGAGGATTTGAGAAGCTGGAGCCGACATGCACGCATGGACGACGCGTACGCGTGACTGGTGCAGCAGACAAATGACGCGCATGCGTGGATGACGCGTACGCGTGGCCAGTTCAATATCCATCGACGCGTACGTGTGGCTGACGCATACGCGTGACAAGCGTCACGTGCCTCAATTACGAGAAAACGCCGGGGACGATTTCTGGGTTGCTTTTGACCCAGTTTCAGGCCCGAAAATGAGGACAAGAGGCTGCAAAGTGAAGCTGGAAGAATCATGAAATTCACTATTCATTCATTCACAATTTTAGGTTTTAGATGTAGAATTCTAGAGAGAGAGATAGGTTTAGAGTTTCTTTTTCCAATTTCTCCTTAGGTTTAGGTTTCAGTCTTATTTTAATTTAGTTTTCTCTTACTTTTATTTGTTCTAACACTTTAGTTATCTACTTCTCTTATTGATTCCTTTATTTTGCTAATTTAGTTTATGAGTTCATGTGCTACTCTCAATTTTCATCAATACAATTTATATTTCATATTTCTTATTGTTCAATTGCTTTGTTATTGTTATTTCTTTGCTTTGGTTAGTCTTAGAATTTCCTATGTCTTGTCAATCTTCTATGTTTTTATTTTATACCTTCCAAGTGTTTGATAAAATATTTGGGTGGATTTTAATTTAAATTTTTATGTTCTTGACTTGGATTGATTAATTAGAGACTCTTGAGTTATCAAAATTCTCTTGTTGATTGGTAATTGAAGATTGCCGGTTAGCTTGAACTTCACTAAATCTAGTCTCTCCTTATGAGTTGACTAGGACTTGTGAACTCAAGTTGATTGTATGCACTTGACTTTCCTTCATTTGTTAGAGGTTAACTAAATGAAGGCAATTTATATTTACAATCACAATTGACGATGATAATGAGGATATGATTTTTAATTCTCTTTCCTTGCTAAGAGTTTTCTTAGTTATTAGTTTATTTTCTTACCATTTTACTTTCTTATTTCTTATTACAAAACCCAAAAATATACTTTCCATAGCCAATAATAAACTACACTTTCATGCAATTCCTTTGAGAGACGACCCGGGGTTTAAATACTTCGATTAATTTTATTGAGTTTGCTTAATTGAAAAACAATTTAAACGTTAACCGAGGATAATTTATTGGTTTAGAACTATACTTGCAACGCGATATTTTTGTGAAATTCTTTACCGACAATTTTCCTTCGTCAGCCTACGGGGTTGGGTAGCTCAAGTTTTAAGCATCTAGCTAGAGAGAAAGCCAAGGAAAAGTAAAGAATAAAAATGGGTTAGATATTATTGTTAATAGGCAATGGAGAAGGACTAGGTAGATGTTAAACATATGGGTCATTAGATCATCACATTAACATTGGTAATGGAAGGTGATGTCTTTTATGTGGTTAGTAATTATGCACAAGTTGGTTTGGAAGAACACCATATGATGTCTTTTATGTGGTTAGCAATTATGCACAAGTTGATTTAGAAAAACACCATAAAACATGGTTTTGAAAAGATCCAGCAAGTTTATTTGAAGGTATACCTTTTCGAAATAAAATATATTGAGAGGAGACTTAAACGAATATGTGGAAAAAGGATGAAGACAGATACAAATAAAGGTCATAGCTTTGAAATAATGAAAGCATATTGTAATAAAACTATTTTAGACTTCTGTTCAACTTTTAAGTTTGTTATAGTGAATACTTTTTTTAAGAAGTAAGATGAACATTTTATAACTTACAAGAGTAAAGTGACAAATTCTTAATTTAATTTCTTTTTTTTTTAAGAAAATTTGCACAAAAATGTACTAATTGTAAAATTACTTTAGAGAGAATTTGACCACCCAACATAGGGTGTTTATTATAAATTTGTGTCTAGCTAAAAGTGAGGAGTTGTTGTCAAAAAAAAAAAATCTTAGAATCAAATAGGGACAGATGAAAGGTAAAAAAGTAATAGATGAAGAACAAGATATGATGGGTGTTCTCATGAAAGTGGATCGCTGTATAGCTCGTCTGCTGGTGAATAACTAAGAGCCTTCTGTCGAGATGAGTCATACTTCAGCAGCAGGAGAATAAAGGAGTAGATACCTACAAAAGGCACTCTGATGCTCAAATTAGTGAATGTATCATAAGATCTGTATTGCTATTGTGTTTTAAATATATGTCTTACCTCCCTTTTATATTTGAGATGAAGTATCAAATGTTATACTTCTGAGTAATTTGTCTTAATGGAGAATAATGATATATTGGAGTGTTTCGATATTTGTTTTGATGTCTGTTATTGATGATAATCAATATATAGCGTGTATAGCCGAATTATAACGTGTAACCGAGTTATAACAGTCACATCATAGCCCCCAAGCTTGACTTAGTGATATTTTGATGAAATAGGTTGGGCTTTTATTGATGAGTTATAACTCGGCTTTTTGATTTATAGACATGAATCCCCCAATTCAACAAGTTTTATCAAAATAAACATAAATGGAGGAATGAGCAAATATATATATGCATTTATTGTTGCATTAAATTAAGCATTGTTTGATGATAAATGGCAATCATAGATTTAATAAATATTGTGATCTTCTGGTTTTTTTAGTCTCGGTGTGCTAGTTTCAGTCTTTCAAGAATTTAAGTGTTGTGTTGCATTCTTGATTATTATTTCTTTTTGAACGAATAATATTCTTTTTGAATTTGTTTGAGTTATAGACAAATTATTATAAAAAATTGTAAAACTTTGAATTTTGTTAGTTTAAAAATTATTAAATTTAAATATTTAAAATTATATATTAAATTTTATATGCTAAACAAACTGATCATATAGGATGAGGCACCAATACTAAACAAACTCTGTTACGAATCACTTGACAAATGCTTGTGCGACATACTTAGGTTCGAGCTTTACTACAACCCAGAGTTACCGTTCACAAGAAAAGTGATTGTGTTAGGGGGAGGCTTTAGATAGATGCTACTTGTAATTCCCATGGGATCACGATAAGACATTATGCATGCTTCAATCAACTCTTCCTATTTGTCCCAGTACTGCCAAGTTCTTATTCTTACTGAAAACATGCGACTAACAATTGGAACTGATGTATTAGAAAAACACAATATTAAGGCTTTTGCAGAATGGCTACTGCACATTGGTGATGGTATGGCAAGTAGGAGTGGCAATGGGTATGGTAGGGTAGGGTTTGGATCCAACCCTAACTCTATCCGCGGGTTATAGAAAAGATACACTATTATTATATAACTTGATAATAATTTAAAATAGAACTGACTTTTATATAAAAAAAATTAAATTAGTAATTAATGATTTCTTTTAGTGGCTAAAGATCTTTTGTATTTAGTGAGAGGTCTTTAATTCAACATCCACTTAAAACATATTTTTATATAAATATATAATATATACATATATAGAGTGCGGGTTGGTTGGATAGAATTGAGACTCAACCTGCACCCTACCTTACCCGCACAAGAACCCTACCCGCTGCGGATCGGGTTGGTAACCCTACCCAACCAAGTAGGATCAAATTGAGTACCCGCGAATAGGGTACATATTGCCACCCCTAATGGCAAGGGACTCAACTGATGGCGAGATTGAAGTGGAGAGTCCCGAAGATGTATTAATCGACGATAATACAAATGCATTTCATGCATTAGTGACATTTGTGTACCCAAATTTATTGACCAAGATTAATGATGTGGTATACTTTAAAAAAAGGTCAATTCTTGCACCTACGTTAAAAGTTGTGAACGAGGTCAATACATACATAATGCAACAACTAAAGAGGGAGAAAAGGACATATCTTAGCTCTGACATGTTATCTATTGAAGAAGGAAATATAGAATCTTAGTTAGAAATAATAATTATTGATGCCCTAAATACAATTAATTGTTCCGGACTTCCTCGACACCAACTCACTTTGAATGCTTTTGCTCGTAACATTGATCAAACGAGTGGCCTATGTAACGAAACAAGGTTATAAATAAGAAGCCTGGGTAATCACGTTATTGAGTGTATGACATTGACTGAAGATAAGGAAGAACGTGTGATGTTGATCCTATGCATGAACATGATTTTTAGCAATGAAGCTCTACCGTTTAAGTTTTAGCAGAGACAATTTCTCATAATTATTTCTTTTGCAATAATTATTAATAAGTCTTAGGAGTAATCATTAAGCACCGTGAAATTGTATCTACCAAAACTAGTTTTCATCTATATATAGACAATTGTACATGGTATTGTCAAGAGTCAAAACGAAGAAAAAAAAAAAAAACCTAAGAATTTTAATTCAAAATAATCCGTGAAAGCTTTCTCGCGCGAGGATAAATATCGTATATAAGAAAGTCTTTCGGTATGTTAGCTAAAAAGTTATGTATATGTTAAAAATACTCATCCGTTAATTATTTAATAAATTAAAAAGTGCCAGTTTTCTCAACTTATTGGCATGTCATGTCCGTGCAAGGCACGGGGACTTCACTAGTGTGTATAGGGGTGTATATGGCTCGACCCGGTTCGAATATTTGGTCCGGCTCCGAATATTTTAGGGGCTAATTTAGTGCGATTTCATTGGGTTTAGGGCCGGGTAAGGGTCTCAAAAATAGACCCGGTCATTATTTCGGGTCGAGTCCGAACCATAGCTCGGGTCACTCGAACTCGACCCTGTGGTCTGGTCATCATACACAATTAATATTTTGTGTTATTAGTTATGGATGATGGTTATTCTTATGTGAAATTTAAATATTGTAAACCTTAATATTTTGTGTTATTAGTCATTATAAGATTATAAGTTAATGTTTTATGTTTAAAATGCATAAGACTTTAGACTAATGCATAATATTGTGTTATTTGTATTGATTTAAATATTTGGTGTTATTAGACAATATTAGTATTGATTATGGTTATGCTTTAATTTTAGAGAAGGGTTAGTTCTTGTTATATTTTTTTAAGTGAATTTTACTATGTAAATTGTAAAATAATGGTTGAAGATTATGTGATTTTTATATGCTAAAGACCTGGTTTTTATTCGGTTTTCACCCGGCCCGAAGGTGCATAGGTTTCATCGGGTTTAGAATCGAATTAGGATTTAAAAATTAGGCCCGGTCTATATTTCGGGTCAGATCTGGGTTAAGCCAAACCCAATGTACGCTTCTATCGTTTTGAATTTTTTCCAATTTCCATACTTGAACATATGGAAGTCCCACTCGACCCATATATATTAGAAAGCAAAGTTTAGAAGTCTTATAAGGAGAGGATGTCAAAAGAAATGGAAACATACATGAGAAAGACAGAGTTAAACATTAAAATAGTCTTTGAGATTAGAGTCCTACACTAAAATTATTTCTAAAATTCTAATTGCACTAATTACGTTTCTGAAATTGATAAAAGTACATCATGTTAGTCTCTAATTCATTTTTTATTAACTTGTGATATGGGACGTGGCTATTAGTAACATGTGTTACTCTATAGTTTGACCACGTGTAATGGTATAATGATGTGTTGACTAGTGACACGTGGCATGCTGATGTAGATGATTGTGTCACGTGTCACAATGCTATTTGGCCACGTGTCGCAACAATATTTGTCCACATGTCATCCATTATGTCATCATTATAGATGCACCAAATTAGTTCATTACTTTACATTAAATGACTAATTTTAATCACTGAAATTAAATGTCATACACCAAATTAGTCAATTCACCAGTTTTTTCTCATTTTTTTAAAAATTTAAAATTTTCAATATCTTAGATGCACTAATTTCAATTCTATTTTTTCACATATCGTTTAAATAAGTGTTTTTATAAAAAAATTTAATATTTTAATTTTAATTATATAATTTTTTTCTATAATAATTTAACATTAGTAAATTTTGTAATATATAAATATGTTATTATAAAAAAAATTATGAAATACACGTTTCTGTTGTGTCTAAATAGGCTAGACTAAAGACACTTCAAGCACTTTCATTAGCATCTCCAACCTCTTCAATCTAGACGAAAGAGGTCGGAAATGGTAGTGGAGGTGCTTGAAATATTTTCACGTCAATTCCAAGACGGCAGTTAGGGGTACCCGCAAGAGAAAAAATATTTTATAAAAACACTTATATTTAAATAACATGCGAAAAAATAGAATTGAAATGAATGGATTCAAAGATATTGAGAATTTTGAATTTATAGAAAAAAAAGGAGAAAAAATTAGTGAAGGGACTAGTTTGGTGTACGACATTCAATTTCATGGACTAAAATGAGTCACTTAATGCAAAATGAGAGACTAATTTAGTGCATCCACAATGATGACATAATGGATGACACGTGGACGAATATTATTGCGACACATGGTACAATAGACACATGGCCAAATAACACTATGACACGTGGCACAACCATCCACATCAGTATGCCACATGTCAGTGGTTAATACATCATCATATCATTATACGTCGCCAAATCATGGAGTGACACGTGTCACTAATAACCCACGTCATCAAGCCATGGTATCACTTCGTTAATAAAAAATGGGTCAGGGACTAACGTGATGTATTTTTGTCCATCTCATAGACATAATTAGTGCAATTAAAATTTTAGAGACAATTTTAATGTACGACACCAATCATAGAGACTATTTTAGGGTTTAACTCCAAAAAGTAAAGAGAGGATGTTAACATCAGTGTGAGCTGGACCCAATCATCCAATAGGGCCTTTCTTAACTTAAGCTGAGGGTTAGTGCATTGTGGGCCAAGCGGTTTTTGCATGCGACGTACATGGATTGCAAGTTTAGCGAAGGAAGGAGAAATGAGCATTGAGTAGGGGACTAGGGACTAACATGATAGATCATTGATACATCATAGAATATAATGATGTGATTTGATTCACATCTAGTTGATTCTATTTAGTGGGACAAAATTCTAGAGTAAATAATCTCAAAAGAATAACTTATAGAATAAATATCCAAATTCAGGTGTTTATTCTTGATAAATTATTGTCGAAATTAAATGTTAGAAGGACATATTTATTTTTCAATTATGCATATATGTATTAGGTTGCCACTGATTATGGACTTTCTTAGACACAAAAGCTAGATGTCTCTGATATATAGAGCATCATGTAACTTGATGATTATGGAGTCTTTTCATACGATCCGTCAAAACTAAAAGCTACGTGGCAATGGCCCGATATGTCCATGATGTAGAACACCATGTATCTTGATGATTATGGAGTCTTTTCATACAATCCATCATAACTCTTGAGAGAGAGAGAGGCCTATACATCACTTATTTGCTTTGGAAACTAAAAAATAAGAAGGACCCATTACAAGCGAAATGCAGAAATTTACAAGTTACAAATCCTTGGGCTTAATATTGGTAGTCAAAATAAAACGCTTGGCTTACTTATTTGTGTTGAGATGTTAAAAGAATAAAATTTCTACTAAGTGAACCAACTTGAGTTGGTCGAGTGGTCAGCTCACTCGTCTGCTTAAGTAAGTGTCGGGGTTCAAATCCCGCTTTGGTCAAATCTTAATTATTTACATTTAAATTGAAAAAAGCATTGTTCCATACTCCTGAGCCATCTATTTTCCTTTACACACGGCTTATTGCAAAAGAGTTTTTTAACTTCAATAAAGTAAAATAAAATAAATTACATGAATTTCTTAAATAAAATTTTAATACATAAATTTCTAGTTTTTATATTTATATAACAAAAAAGTCTAAAAGACCAACTACAATATAAACTAACTAAATCAACTCATTTTTATTTCTAATTTTAAAATTCGAAAAATTAGTGAAAACTTGTTTTTTTATAACGATTTATTTTACAATTAATTAACTGGAGTTGACTACTTGGTTTTATTCTTAGTTGATTCTCTATAGAAACTGTTATATAAATCGTGTTTTGAGGTTAGTTAGTAAAATATTACACCATATGGCAATTTATACTGAAAAATTATTTTACAAAATAAATATAAATCATCTTAGAGCAGTAAGTGTTCAGAGATCAACATAAATTCCAAGGTTAAGAGAGTAACATTTTTTTTTTCTAAAAACACACTTGGATAAGACGATGTGAAAATAGATAAAACACAGATACCTATCACGATTTATGTGTAAAAAAGTAAATCAACAAACAGTTAAAACTATTTATGAAAAAAATAATCTATGAATTATCATTTACTAATAAGAACAATTATAATTTAGGAGTAGAACTTTAGACATGACCAACAACAATAATATCCTCACAAAATTTTAACCATAAAATCTTAACAAAATTATATTTTATTAAACCTCCTGAATATATATATTTTGTAAAAAAAATATAAAAAAATTATTTTATGAATTGACAATACAATTATTATCAAGCATAAGAATAACTAATTATGAATTGCAACGCGTCATATTACTGATAGAATGAAAATTACTCAGATGTTAATGAATGGAAATTACTCAAATATTGTTGAATAGAAACTAAAAGAGAATTATCAAGAGTTAATTATATTTGCAATTGGAATACAAATGGCATAAGAAGTGAACGGCATAGGAGGGGCCAGAGAAGCATGAAGTCTAGGACAAAGTATGGTGTTAGAAAGTCCATGTAAGGTTTACCCACTACAATCATCATTACTTATTTTTCAGAAGCACAATGAAAGGTATTGCAGTTTTCAAGCTGACGTAATCCTAATTATTCTCTTCCATTTTGCTATTTTTTTTTTTTCTTTCTAACAAAAAAAATTGTAAGTTAAAATTATTTTTAAAGGATACTTTAGTTTAACACAGTTAAACAAATTTAGTTAATTCTATTAAGGAGTTTTTAGTAATTTAAAATTATTTTTAAAGGATACTTTAGTCTTTTAAAATTAAAGCTAAAAAAATTAGTTTTTTTAAATGAACTTAGGATATTTTAGTTATTTAAAAAAAATATAAATTTCGATTTGTAATATAATAATTAATACTGAATCTTAATCTCTTTAATCTCTCAATCTCTGTCTCAGTACCTCAAAACAAACGCTACCTAATATTACCGTATCATAAATATGTACTCCATATATACGGCATGACAAGATCTTGAAGTGGTTAGTTTTAATTAATATATATATATATATATATATATTTGAAATAAACACTCTTAAGATAACCTGAATTTAAGCCTATGTTATGACATGTCATACCCATAGAATACGTTTATTTTCATGTACTCCTAGAAGAGATAGGACTTCTACTTATGAACAAACAAGAAACTTAGGGGAACACCCTGAGTAACAAAATATCACTACATATTAGTGATTCCAGAAAGATTAAAGTTGCGATGTATGCAACCCAACCACTATGCATTTTGGTTCCAGGTCACTTTACTGCTTCTTCTAAAATTGTGCACTTAAGAGACACCAATAATAATAATGCTATTTAAACTGATATTATTAAATGCTTATTATATCTAACTATTCTATTCACGAAGCCACAAGATTCACAAATATTCTTTGTTTTTACTTATCTTTTGAATGTAGCTGTATATTTCAAATGTTTTTATTCAAGTGGAGTGTAGACATCATTTTTAATCTTTAGGAGACATATTAAAGACTATTATCCCACCACTATATTATGAGCTCTCTATAGCTCGTGCTATAAATTATTCCACAGTCTTTAACTTTGTGCCTGTGCAGTTCATGCTTGAGCCAGAGGACAGATCAGAATCCATTATAAAGTTCCCTAATGTAGAAAATTTTATCCATAATAAAATTCTAAAAAAGTAAAAATATAAAAAAAATTTTGTTTTAAAAAATCATGCTTTTACTTCCAATGACACATTATCTGATTTCTTTCCTATTAGATAACATTATGGTAAGCATTTATGTATGTAGGCATGTACTCTGTACGTAATTTCTTCATTCCAAGTAGATATGTATGAATTATTGGACATTATTCTTCTTGCATGATGGGGAGAGGTTGGAGAATGCAGTAAGGCAAAAGCAAAGCTAAAAAACTCCAAATAAGCAAGCTAGTTGTTTTTTAATCACAGTTGGTGCATAAACATGATCTACTACGAACAAGAGACAGAATCCATGGGCACGAATGGCCGACAAGGATTGAGGTTGGGGAACATGATGACTAGAGTAATGGGGTCCTATCAAGTGACAAATAGTAGCACGCAGCAAGATCCAACATACACATGTGAATTTCATCAGCAAAGTATTTGCTATTCTCATTTATCTGCATTTGTCATCATATATAGGATTGAATATATAGATATTTCTATATATAAAGTAAGATAATATAAATAGATCAATACCCAACTTGGCTAGATTAATATCTAGTGATTAGTTTTTTTGTTTGTTTAAATAAATATTAGAAGTTAAAATTTTATCTCATGTA
>NC_029791.2:125245161-125247053 GCF_000816755.2 Arachis ipaensis | reverse complement strand
ATATAAACAAAGTTTCAGAATTTAATTTTAATATGTAAAATAATTTTATAATTTTTATCTATTAAAGAGTTATTATTCAATCAAATTCAGCCAATTTTAGTGGAAAACATTAAAAAATCACATATTAAGATGAGAAATAATAAATTAAGGTTATGATCAACCACTTCTCACTATTAGAAATTAAAGTCTTTAAATTAGAATAATGCTATGGATATCTATATTAGACATACCAGGAGGCTAAATAAATTTTGAAAAGTCCAACTAAATCGTCTCTTCTCCTTTATCTAATTTTTTTCCTTTTTCTTTTATTCTTCTCCTCCTTAGTTGTTATCATCGTCATTATTTCTTCTTATTCCTTTCTTCTTCTTTTTTGGTTTTTTATTTGATTTTTTTTTCTCTTCTTTTATTATCATTTTCTTTTTCATAATCTTTTCCGATATACAGCAAAGCAAAATGACTGAGTACATAAATTTTGGTATATAATACAAAATTTTAGTACATAGCACATAAATTTTTAAAGCACAATATACTCGTAATATAAACTCTTCTTTTTCTTCTTTTATATATGTGTAACAAAATTACCGAGCATATAAATTTTGGTACACAGGGTAAAAAGTTTTGAATGATTACACATTCAAAACATTGACTCACAAAAATTTCTATATTGTATCTATACTTTTCTATGCTTTTAACCAAAATTTTTGTGCTATATTAATTAAAAAAATACAAAGAAGAAAAAAAAGTATATAGGCATATTATACAAATGACTTTTGTTGGACATATTAAAAAAAAAATACTTGTGTACATGTAGGATCATTGGAGATATATTCTTAGGAAACAATACTTAGTCACGTGTACTTGTTCTATTAATAACAATTTTTGTAACTCATGAAGCTTTCACTAATTTCTAATAACTATAATTTAACTTACCTTTCTAACTTAGTTATAGGCTGTAAATAAGCTAATTAGTTTAATTACCAATTAATATCGTATGTATGTTATTTACAGCTCACAAGGTATTCTATGTTATTCACTACTTGTCATTCTTGTACCCCTTATAAATATTGAACCTCTTGCTGCCTAATTTTTAGCTACTCAAATATCGTAACCCTTTCCATTTCAAAACTCTTGCATTCTAGAATTCTAAAAAAAATATATTGAATCACTTTAGATCATTCCTTTTGGTTCTCAATTTTTGTTTAGGAGAGTTAATTTAATATAAAGACACTAGATAGTATCTACTAACCAAGAAAGGAGGAAAAATATTAAAATAATGTTGTCTAGAAAGGCTAGTAAGGACTCTCATGGCCAAGACTCTTCTTATTTTCAAGGATGGCAAGAGTATGAGAAAAACCCTTATCATCCCATTCAAAATCCAATGGGAATCATTCAGATGGGACTTGCAGAAAATCAGGTTAGTTTTTTATTTGTTATATGGATATTTATGTTTGGGCAATTTTTTTTTAATTTTCACAATAATAAATATATTGTTTTAACATCAAGCTATACATGTCTAACTGATTGACAACTTTTGTAGCTTTCATTTGACCTTCTTGAATCTTGGCTACGAAGAAATTCTAATACAATGGCGTTGAAGAAAGATGGGGTTTCTGCATTTAAAGATCTTGCTTTGTTTCAGGATTACCATGGTTTGCCAGCTTTCAAAGAAGTAAGATATGATTTTTCAGGCTAATTTATAAAAAAAAAGAAGAGAAACTCTTGTTGTTTCATTTATATATTTTGTTTGCAATATATAGAGATATTTATCCAAAAGAAGACAAAGTTTTCAAATGAAAAGCTTAATGCTCTATCTATTTATGATTTAAGGAAAAATTACATAAGACTACATGACTTTAATCATTAAAACCGTCCATAACGACTGTTCATGCTAC
>NC_029791.2:125244720-125245155 GCF_000816755.2 Arachis ipaensis | reverse complement strand
CACTCTCACGTATTAATTGGTAAAAAAATCAACGTACCGTTATTAATTACTCTTGGTAAAATTTTGTTGTAGGCGTTAGTGAACTTTATGACAAGCATGAGAGGAAACAAAATCAAATATAGTTCAGACAAGCTTGTCCTCACAGCTGGTGCAACCGCAGCAAATGAAATTCTCATGTTTTGTCTCACTGACCCTGGCCAAGCCTTCATCCTCCCCACACCCTATTATCCTGGGTATAGCTTCCTTCTATTTTAAATGAATAATTGAAGCATCACATATATAGAGTAAACTATTAAAAGAAGCAAAACTATTTAAAAAAAAAAAGCAAAGTAAATATCACAATTCTGGCTAATAATATTAGTGTATCAATAGTAAGATAAATGTTGATTCACTATTTTATTTATTAAATATGTATAAAATTAAAAAAATAGAATC
>NC_029791.2:125243271-125244713 GCF_000816755.2 Arachis ipaensis | reverse complement strand
ATTATACAATACATATGTATTCATGCTTTTTTTTTTCTAAAATCGGTTAAACTTAATTATAAAAATGACTTCTTTGTTTAGTAATTTTTTTTTTCTTAAACAAAAGACATCTTTCAAATTATAAACTGTATCTATGTTTCAAATAACGATCATGATACGTGTATATTAAACTTAGTTATCAAAATCAATTATCAGTATAAAATATATCTTAAAATATAAATATACATTAAAAATAAATTAAACCACAATTATACCGGTGACTAATTTTAGTAGTTGATTTTTGAGTACGAATAACATTTTTGTTCAAATTATATAAAAGGCAGATAAGATGTTGAAGATGTAATTGGGTGGCTGGCATGCAGGTTTGATAGAGATCTGAAATGGCGAACGGGGGCTGAGATTATTCCAATGCATTGCTCAAGCTCAAACGGTTTTAGAATCACTCGTTGCGCCTTAGAACAAGCCTATCAGTTAGGCCAAGAACTGAACCTCAAGATCAAAGGAGTGCTAGTGACTAACCCCTCAAATCCACTAGGCACCACAATGACCAAAACAGAACTGAACCACTTGCTCGATTTCGCAATCGACAAGAACATTCACATTGTAAGCGACGAAATCTATTCAGGCACCGTCTTCGACTCCTCCTCCACCACCAGTTTCACAAGCATCATGGAAGTGCTGAACGAGAGAAACAACAATAATTATAATAACATTAGGAACCATGTTCACATGGTGTATAGTCTCTCAAAGGACCTAGGTCTCCCTGGATTTAGAGTAGGAATGATTTACTCAAACAATGAAAAGGTTATCGCCGCAGCCACAAAAATGTCAAGCTTTGCACTTGTTTCGTCACAAACTCAATTCTTGCTTTCAAACTTACTCTCCGACGCTAAGTTCATTAAGAAATACATGGTGGAGAACCAGAGGAGGTTGAAGAGGCGCAAGGACATGCTTGTGCGTGGATTAAGGAAAGCAGGGATATCGTGTTTAAGGAGCAATGCTGGATTGTTCTGTTGGGTGGACATGAGGCACTTGTTGAGTTCAGATTCGTTTGAAGCGGAGAAGGAACTTTGGAAGAGGATTGTGTGTGAGGTTGGTTTGAACATATCACCAGGGTCTTCTTGCCATTGCTCTCAGCCAGGGTGGTTTAGAATTTGTTTTGCTAACATCTCCGAAGATGCATTGCACCTTGCCATGCACAGGATGAAGGCCTTCACAAACTCAATCTTCTCTGTTCGACTTCCCATCATCATGATGAGAAAGAAATCATTTTAAGATTTTCCTAAAAATATATTGTACTATGTACTCTCCCTATAAAATCAGCTATCATTAATAAAATATGTTTTTTATTTATATATTATATCACACTTTTATCTTAAAAACACAAATTCACAGGTATAATCATATATAACTAATGATACCTGAAATAGCTAAGAGCTAAG
>NC_029791.2:125235915-125243211 GCF_000816755.2 Arachis ipaensis | reverse complement strand
ATTAAAAAAATAAATTAAAAAATTCTGTCTTCTCATCCTTGCTCGTAAACATCATCCTTGCTCGTAAACAGAACAAACAGAACAATAATAAAGATTAAAAAGAGAGAAGAAAAACACTGTCATCAATAATCAATAATCAACAACAACAATCATTCACATATAACAGAATATAACACCTTTTTTTTATTTGCAAACTGAAATGTCAGAGCTAAAGTACGTAAAGAAAATTGGTGAATCAAATTGTGATTGAGCTAAAACTGAACAAAAGTGTTAATAGAGACATTTACCACCCTTTCGCTTGTTTCGATCTGGTTCGGTTCCAAGACAGCAAAACAGTTCGAAGCTCTCATTTTGGCATGGCTCAAGAAGAAGGGAAATAGGATTATCTGATATAATTTGAACTCCAGCACAAGGAGAAGAAGAATAGCACGGTGTCGACAACTACGCCTTACCAAGAATCTACTGTCCGGTGTCACCATGGTCGACGAGATTAGGAGGTGTAGTGCTGGCAGTAGCTTCTCCGACGAGCAAAGACAGAGATAGAGAGCTCAACAGCAACATCAAACCTCCCCACCGCCATAATCTCCTTCAACTTTTTCTTCCTCTCCCAGAGAGTTCTCTCTCCGATCCCTTTCTTCTTTGACATGCATCTCTCTATACTCTATTTCCGCCGCTTTCTCTCGTATTCCATCGTTGACGGCGACAACATCAATGACTCCTTGCTTCGTTGCATCGTCGTCTTCTTCTCCTCCTCCTTCTCCCACTTCCGCAGTCTTCTCCTTATTTTCCTTAGTTTTTTTTTTCTTTTTCCAGTGGCTAAAAAATTTAGATATGGTTATGGGAGTGGTATGAGTGATATACATATTGTAATTTTTGTATTTTTTTAAAACAAATTTGGGGTACCTTCCTATTTATATTTAAAAAATAAAAAAATTGTTCTATTTGTATACTCCAAATTTAGGTTTTGAGTACAAAAATCAGAGGGTTCGATTTCTGTAACTCTTGCAACGGACAGTCCGATTTCTACCTCCTAAATTAAATCATTCTATATTTTAAAAAATACCACAACAACTTTTTTTTATCAAAGATAGGAGACTCGAACTCACGACCTCTTAATTGAGTATGGAGAGACTATATTATTTGAATTATAACTCATTGGTAAATAGAGTACAAGGTGGGAGTTGAACAATTAAAAAAAATATCATTATTAATCCANATGATTGTATGCTGTTATATATAAAACTAGTTAAAACACTTCATCAATGTGATGTGTGCCAAATATACTTGTATATAATAATAAGAAAAAGTATAGAAAGATAATAAATTTAATGAACAATACAATTATGCATACAGTAACCTTAATAATAATAATAATAATTTGAATGTGAGAATTATGCATGAGCATGGCGTATGCATGATTGATTGGGTGATGGCCGCGTGGGCAACAGGATACGTTTCTAGCGCTATTTGCATATCCTCTATGGCTCCATGCAGATGCGACGCCGATTTCATGCGATTTCATTCCCTCACCCTCACCCTCCTCCTCCTCTTCCCCTCTCACACTAAATCAGATTAAATTAAATCCCGCGAATACTGATGAAATTAGGGGTTTCAATTTTCTTCATACATTGTTATTGATTATTCATCCCTATATATGCAGGTACTTGTCTTCTATTCCCAATGTTAATTATTTCATGCGTACGTGAAAACAATCATCTTTTAAATAACGTTGTTTAGTTTTCATCAGGCGTCCCAGAATCCCAGAAGTACGTTGTTCCAACTTCATGGGAATGTTTGTCGTGCACTTTCGATGATGAGTGCAAGATGAGTGGATGCCGCATATACAGGACTTTACAGGTGAAGCAGAGCATCAAGATCTTTGTTTTGAGACACATTAATTAATTGCAATGTTTTGTTGTATGACAAGAGATGGACATCAATGGTCTTCTAACATCAACTGGGATAAATATTGGTCTATGCGTGGGGCTGTTTTCACTATATTCAGTGTTAAGGAAACAACCAAGCAACGTTAATGTGTACTTTGGAAGAAGGCTTGCATCTCGGCGTTTAAGACACGTTGATATCTTGGAGAGATTTGTTCCTTCCCCAACATGGGTCAAGAAAGCATGGGAAACAACTCAAGATGATATTCTCACTATTGGTGGCTTGGATGCTGTTGCTTTCAGTAGGATGCTTGTCTTTAGGTAATAATTAACCAAACAATCCCGCTACGTTACCATAACAGCATTTCTGCCAACTTCGGCCAACTCTTATTTATGACTGTGTTTAATGGAAGTATCTTTATGGATGTGTCTAATAAGAATGTCTTTTTTATAATTGTGTCTAATAGAAGTATATTTATGTATGTATTTTTCTGAATGTGTCTCCTTATTCATGTGTTTAAAATATAATAATTAATTATTGTTGACAATAAGTTAGCAGATAATATATTGATACCCTATATTTTTCCTTAACCAAATTCAAAAATCTTATATATTCACAATCTCCCTTAATTAACTGTTATTTTTCATCTTCTTCTACAGTATTCGAATGTTTTCTGTTGCTACTGTCATCTGCTTTGTTCTGGTGCTACCAGTTAACTACCACGGTCGGGAGAGACTCTATAAGAATATACCTTTGGAGTCATTGGAAGCATTTACCATTGAGAATGTCAAGCAAGGATCCAGATGGTATCACCTTTTTCACTTCCAAAGAAAGAATTGAATCTGCCACTGAGAAAAACATTTCTTATTCTTTTATTTCATTTCAGGCTTTGGGCTCATTGTCTCGCATTATACATTATAACTATAACAGCCTGTACTCTTCTATACTTTGTAAGGACTTAATTAATTACCTGCATCATTTACTTGTCTGCAATAGTATAAAGAGAAACTATTTTGTTGATATCAGGATTTATTTGTGTTCATCAGGAATATAGGCACCTTACTGACTTGCGGTTAATACATATTATTGGGTCAGCTCCAAATCCAAGTCAATTTGCAATTCTGGTTCGAGGAATACCCTGGTCTCAAGAAAGCACATATTGTGACACAGTGAAAAAGTTTTTTTCATATTATTATGAATCAACATATTTGTCTCATCAAATGGTGTACAACTCTGGTGTAGTTCAGAAATTGAAGGTCTTGCATGCTTTTCACTTTTGTAGGCTATTTAATTCAAAAATTTCTTAACCAGTTCCTAATCATTCAAATAATTGGTCTAATTAAGCGATTCCTAACATATCAGAAATCGCGTAAACGGAGTCGCTTAGACCAATTATTTAAAAGGATAAAAACCAATTAAAATTTTTCGAATTGTAAAAAAACACTTTGTTTTTTGAACAAATAGCAAATTGAGAGGATATTTACTCTGTTTTCTCTTTAATTTGTCCACATAATAAACTACTACTTTTTAAACATTTTTTTTTCTCCCCTTCTCTCTCTCTTAATCATCATCTTTCTCCAGGATAACGCAAAACATATGTGTAAGGTGCTTAGTCGTTCGATGACTCGTTGTGGGCACGGGTTCAGCCATTGCTGCTTCTGTGGAGGATTTAAAAATTCTATTGATTTTGCGATGCGCTACAATGACATAGAAACAGATTCAAGAAAGGTTTTGAAATGAATTCAATGTTCTTATGAAAGCATTTAAGCTTAGCCTCTTGTTTAATGTTTTATTCATTCTGATGCCACATATGATAACTAATTAATACAGGAATCAGGGACTGCTTTTGTATATTTTAAGACTCGGTATGCTGCTTATATTGCTGCCCAAAATCTTCAAACGTCACATCCTATGTTATGGGTGACAGACTTAGCCCCCGAACCAAACGATGTTTATTGGTCCAACCTTTGCATACCATATAGGCAAATCTGGCTCCGTAGGATATCCACATTCGGTGCTGCTGTCACTTTCATGATTGTCTTCATTATACCTGTCACCTTCGCACAAGGCTTGACTCAACTAGACAAGCTTGAGAAAATGTTCCCTTTTCTAACAAGAGTACTAACACAGTAAGATATAGATAGACAGAGTAGTTGCATATTAACAAAAATGAAAATACAGTTTGTTAAGTTCACTATAAATTGGACCACTATTCATGCTTCTTTTTTCTTTTGGAAAAGTATAGGTAACCAACAATATTTTTGAACAATGTGTGAACAATGTGAATTAATAGGGTTAAAAGAGTAAATTAATCTTAAATTTAATTAGTAGCATTAAATTAGAGTGTAGTGTATTCTTATTTGATTGGTGGTTGTTCATGTTGTTCAAAAAATTATTGTTTACCTAACACTCCCTTTTTCTTTTGTTTCCTAGGAAATTTATGAATCAACTGGTGACCGGTTACCTACCAAGTGTTATTTTGGTTTTGTTTTTGTTGGCTGTTCCACCGGTGATGATGCTATTGTCAACAATGGAGGGGCATATTTCACGCAGTATAAGGAAGAAGAGTGCATGCCTCAAAGTTTTGTTTTTTACAATCTGGAATGTGTTTTTTGTTAATGTTTTTGCTGGCTCTGTTATCAGCCAGCTCTCAGTGTTTGCCAGTGTATCAGAATTACCTGCCCAACTTGCCAAGGCAGTCCCGGTGCAGGTGATTACTTTAATTTGCTTCTAACTGTTCTATGATTAAACTAGTAATGCTAGGGAACCAACATTATAGCAGCTAATTTCAGCCAACGTTATAAACAAGTCCAATACAAAGCCCACTAAATATAAATTTTTGTTGAGTTTGGATTTCGGATACTTTTTCTAATTGAGTTTGTTAAAGTTAATTGTAATGCAAGCTTGTATTCGAATTCAAATTTAGCGGAGTTTAGGTGTATTATTAGAGATGTTCTGGAAGCATTCCCCTGGTCTATCATCATATGTGAATTATTTGCTATTTGAAGGGGTTGATTTTAGTTTGGGATTAGGTTTAAGAGATATTATATGTGAAACGGATTGCTTTGACATTTTGCCCGTCGTGCATAATCTTTCAAATGGATATTCATCTGAAGTAACAGATTTGGTTTACAAGATTCACGAACTTTTATCTCGTCTTTGGCTTGTTCACGTTGAGTGGGTGTCTCGAAAAGTAAATAGAGCTGCGAAGTGGATGACTAGATATGGTGCCAAGAGTAACTCTAACTCTGAGCCTTGTGTTGATCTCCAGTAAATCATTCGCTGGAATATAAGATAGTGTTTGCTTTGTTTCTTTGCATGTTTAGACAACAAAAAAAAAAAACATTGGTTGCAATATTAGTAGTGTAAAATTGGCTCTTAAGACTTTGTCTTGTTAAATAGGCACCTTAATTAACCAGCATGCATGTTGCAGGCTACTTACTTCACAACATATGTATTATCATCTGGATGGGCAAGTCTGGCATGTGAAATCATGCAGGTGTGTCCTCTTTTCTACAACCTGTTCCGGAGATACATTCTGAGGAGTAAGGATGATTCAGAAGAAGGCACTCTCACTTTTCCATATCATACCGAAGTTCCAAGGGTCTTACTCTTCGGATTCCTTGGCTTCACCTGCTCTATTCTTGCTCCATTAATATTGCCCTTCTTACTCTTCTACTTTTCCCTTGCATACCTCGTTTACCGCAACCAGGTTAATTACTTAGCTTCAAACTTCAACCTACCCTTCTCTTAATTATTTGATAGCTAATTAAACTTGTTTGTTTTTTATTTTTAGATTCTGAATGTGTATGTTACAAAATATGATGGTGGGGGAAAGCTATGGCCCATTGCTCACAACTCAGTGATATTTTCATTAATCGTGTCTCAAATTATTGCACTCGGTGTGTTTGGACTAAAGCGATCAACAGTTTCATCTGGGTTTATCATTCCACTTTTGATCGGTACCATTCTATTTCACATATATTGTAATCAGAGATTTCATCCTGCATTCAAGAACCTTGCAACACAGGTAAAGCCTCTGTTTCTCTCACTCAGGCATAATGCATTATGCATGCGCACGTGTTAGTTACAACATGTTTTTATTATGTATGTCTTAGGTTCTTATTGACATGGACCGTAGAGATCAGCACTTAGGAAAGATGGAAGAGATCTATGAACAAGTGCATTCATTCTATTGCCAGTTTCCCACTCGATCTGCTTCTAGTTCTGAACGATCCGCCGGAAGCTATCGAGGGATGACCTCAGACCATGTTTCGCCCGCTCCAGAAACTCTGGATGCAGGTTTATTTCCGCGTAATGCTAGAGAGACAATAATACAAAATTATCTTCTTTAATTTAACATTCATAATTTTATATATGTAACACTTATAATTACATTTGAAATTTGTTATTTATTTTAACAGACTATATATATATATATAACCATCTGGATACAAGATAATAAACATCTCATGTCATAAAATCACTTATCCTAAAAGCTTAAGTTGATTTTGGAGTTCACCAAGAATCAAACTCTTGACCTTTCGGATTTAGAACTCTAATACCATGTCATGAAACCACTTATCCCAAAAACATAACTTGATAGGACAATGTAACACTAATGGTCATATCTCTAATACTTTCTAAACCTCCATTGTACACATTATACGCTTAAGCCATTGGCTCCCTATGCTTTCTCTTATGCTTTTATCTTCAGACAACAAGGGCATTGATATTAATATCCAAAGACAGAGAGACATGGCATGGCCACTTGGTGATCTAGTTTAGTACTTGCTTTGGCGGCAAGCGACGGAGTTCTTAATTAGAATTAGGGTTGTAGATATGACTTGTGAGATACTGAGATTAATGGTGGATGAAGATAGTTAAAGATTAAAATGAGTACAAGCCAAGAAGAAAATAGTTGGATATGGAAAGTAGTTAAATGTGCATTTTTATCGTTGTGCAATGTAAACGTACATCCCGCTATAACAATTTATACCGAGGAATGCTAGGGGCTAGTAATTTTTGTGATTTGTAGTCATCAAATCAGGGGCGGAGCTAGATGAAATATTAGAGGGAGGCAAAAAATATTTACACAATAAAATAAGACTAAAATAAAATTTTAAGAGGGGGCTAAACTGAAATTTATATATAATTTACATGTAAAAAATTAAAATTAGGGGGATCATTGCCCCCCTTTTCTTGTACCTATCTCTGCCCCTGCGTCAAATATCCATTAATGATGGTTTTAATGGTGTGAAATTGGTGTGAAATTTCATCCAATGGCTCACTTTTCTTTAATGGTTACATGTTGGCCAGAATTTAACAAAGTTGCTGGCCCTCTAGACTTTTCTATTTATATCTGAATGCGTTTAAAATGAGTACAAATAATTTTATAATTATTAAATATGT
>NC_029791.2:125226310-125235807 GCF_000816755.2 Arachis ipaensis | reverse complement strand
ACAGGGAAGACGCCCTAAAAGAAAATTGGTGGAGAGACCAACTGCTAAATTGATCACTCCACAATTTGATGGCAAGAGACCAAAGGTCTAGAAGAGTGTAAATCCCTCTTACTTGGAGGTAGAGATCCACCACAATTTTAAAATCAGCCTCTATTTCAATATTTACAAAGCCAAAATTTAAAGTAAGACGAATATCCTAATGCTCGACTTGAGTGATAGTGCATAAACCAATTTTGGTACTTGGCACTGAAACAAGTAATAAATCTGCTTGCACATTCCCTTATAATTCCACCATAGGTTGCTTTCCCATCCGATTTTAGTTTGACAAAATTTTGCACCGGGAGATGCCAACCGATCTATCTTTCCTCAAAGATACTAATTTTCTTTCTAGTTCGAAAGAATTCAACTTGGATAAGGTGACGATCTTCGCTACAAGAAAAACATTAAATATTGTCAAATTTATCGTATAATTAAATTTGATGGTATAAACAGTGCCAAAAATTATTTATTGGTAGATTATTTCGTCGGTTTTATAATAAATTTGTCAAGACTAAGTTGCTAATTATTGTTGGATTATTCTGACGGTAATTTTGGCACCATATTATATGTTTTTGGTATCTAATTACTATGTCAACCGATAAATCTGACAGTAGTATTTTTTTCCACAATTAGTAGTTAAATTAAAATTCTTGTTAACATAATTAGGGTAGAAATTCAAAATTATCAGAAATCAACTAATAATTTTATTAAATATCAATTGTCTGAATATAGTAAAATGTCATAGAAGTAAAATACAATGAAATAGGCATAAAATAAATTAAATCCCTAAATCCTACTGATCCTGGTAATTGTCGCCATCGTCATCGTCGTCTTTCCCCTACTGAGGCGGTGGAGTAGGTGCTGATGTCGGTGCCTTACCAGTAGCGTCGCTACCTCCAATGCGCATATGCTCGTTGTACACCTCAATCTACTCCCGCAAACGCTCTAGCCGCTCCAGCTTCGCCGTCATCTGCGAGTTGATGGCTGCAGTGTCTCCCATGCGTGCAAGAAGCTCGTTGTACCTCTGCTTAGACTGTTGAGCTTGTTGGTGAACCTCCTGTGTGATCTTCTACACCTCCTCCCTCAAGTCGACAACTTCCGCGGGATCGACAGGGCTGGTGGCAGAGGCAGACGCAGATGAAGCCGCCAATGCAGAGGTGCGGAGACCATTAGCAAATAACGACCCCAACTCGAAGACGCAATTCTTGTGGGGCTCAGAGGCGGTCTCGCGCCAAACCCTATCAGGATCTACCACTGAGATATCGGGGTCGTCGTTTTCACTAGGCGATTGATGTTGCTGGGTTGGGGCCTCCAATCTATATGTGTAGACCTCCTGTGTAACACACGTTGTGATTAGGATAACAATTAATTGACTTTAAACTGAATACATTTCAAATTTAGAATTAATTGAAACTCACATAATGAGTCACAGACCGCTCATCAGCAAATTTCTTCTTGTTGGCCTTCAAAGTATGGGTATACTTGAAGGTTCCGCCAGTGTCGCCTCATAATCGAACGACTTAAACTGCACATATCGAAATCAACTAAGTAAATAAGTCAAGAAACAACTAATTCAAGTAATAATTAACAAACATGTGAAGTACTTACCAACCTGCTCTTTGTCTTTATGAAAGTCGCTGACCTACCTGTATACTTTGACGACCTTGACGAAGCTCTGTTAGCGACGTTCGTCAGATGGCGACGCTTGAACCCCCCATCAGTTCTAAAATGGGTCTCTAGTTCCTTCTTGATAGATGGACAGATCCAGGTCGTTAGATGGTCGCGCCCTTGACGAATGTCGCTCATCATTTGCTGAAGTCGTTTAGTTGCCCGGTGGTCATAGATCTTCCAAATCACGAGATTATGTTTTGTATCTCATATGAATTTCAACTGCATAAAGTGATTCAACAACGTTAGTTAGTCGAAATAAATACAGTTCAAATACAGTTAATTCAACGACATTGGATTCTTACCACCCACTTCTGAAAATCATCGCTCTCTATTGTCAACAGGGATCTTCGTGTAGGTCGGCCACAGGTGGTCGTACATTGACTTAATCACTTCAGAGATCTCCTGTGTACAAGCATTGTTGTTTGATGCAAACCTATCAAAGAAAAACTTAAGATTAATAAACACATAAAAACACATAAACCTTATCCGTATAAAAGACATTAAAATATTAATAACTCACATCTACATGCCATCAGATCAAATCCGAACCCGTATGACGAGCGGTGGTGGAGGGGTATCCTGCTGGGACGTATTAAATGAATCACCCACTGCGGGATCTGTCGCTGGATTTATAGGGGCGTAGCAGAAGGAGGCACGTAGTTCGGGTTCAGGACCATGATGAACTACTAGCCCGCTGGATCCGCTTGTGACGTCACAGGAGTCGACGGGGTAGTCGGAGTAAAGGACGGTGACTGAGCAATCCTTGGAAATTTGGTAGAAACTCTCCCTCTACCATGACCACGAGACACACTCGATCGACTTCTGCTATCTGTCGTCATGTCTGCAAAAAAAAATATATTATTAGCACTAATCAATATATATACTACACAAATCCTTCAACATTTACATTATTTCAAAAAAAAAAATTGACATAACCTCCCCTAAAATTGGATATGTATTCACCTTTACGGTTATCACAAATCCAACCAATCTCAATCGACAACATCACTCAACAAAACTCAATTAAATTCACAACATATCTACCAGAATATAATAACTTGTTTATACATTGAAAAGGCAACATTCTCATTAATTCATAGAAGTTATTACATATAAATAAGAGTATACAATATAGCACGCACTTTTACTTAGCATATACATATATCTATCTCTATTTGAAACTATAGTGTTAAATTTGAAGTTCGATTAATACTCATGTAAGTTTACTTGAAAGTGCATCTTAATTATTGATATTAAACTTAACTTACTCCTAAATGCTAAAGTAGCATATGATAACTAAATCCTAAATTAATATATAGTTAAATCCTAAATTAACAATTAACTTAACCCTAAATCTTAAATTAGCATATAATAATCCAATCCTAAATTCTAAATTAACACATAACTAAATCCTAAATTAACAATTAACATAACCTTAAATTCTAAATTATCATATAATAATCAAATTCTAAATCCTAAATTAACCATTAACTTAACCCTAAATCCTAAATTAGCATATAATAATCAGATTCTAAATCCTAAATTAACATATAACTAAATTCTAAATTAACTTAAACAAAAAAAAAGAGTAACCATAGGCTTGTTACTGTCAGATTTACCTGCGGATAAATCCTACTATAACGCATTGCGGTCACCAAAACGCAGCGTTCCACTAAAATGGGTTTATCGGCGGATTTTTCGCCGGTAAATCTTACGATACATTTTCCGCCTGCTTTTTCCTGTTTTTCCTCCAACTATTCCTAATGAATTTAATGTTGGAATTGAAAATCTGTCGGTAACTATTTGAATGGTCAAATTTCACATAAAAATCATCCATAAATTTATCAGTAAAATTAACGATAATGTGCGAAGCTAAATCCGATGATACTCAACATTTTTCTTGTAATACTTGACTAAAAAGAGAACTACTTCATACATTTTATCTTCATCAACAGCTATGTTCTTTTTAAAAATGAACTTGTTCCTACGATATCATAGAGTACTCATTGTATTGGAGAAGAGGAGGAAAAAAAAAAAAAAAACCTTTAAGGTGAGAATCGGAAGACAAATTTTCCATGAGCAAGGGAAGGAAGGGCTTGGTGAAAAAACCGTTTGCTTCATTCCAAACTGACATCTATGCTCTTCCATGTTTGATGTGCAACTCTTTAGTCTCGCAAAACGTGAAGCACAAACTCGGAGGAGCTACCACACACGCTGCAGAGGTCATCTTGTCCCTTTTAATAATTGTTTTATTTATATTTTTAAAATAGGAATTGTTGTTTTCACTTTTTTTTTAAAAAAAGCATATATATTTATTAACGTCGACATTTTTTTATATATATATTTCAACATTTTCTCTTGGAATTTTCTTGTTTTTTTGGTCAAGATTTTTCTTCTGGGTTAGCCGCAAGATTATTCATTCCCTCTCCTCAATTATTTTCTTTTTTTTAGGTACCGGTGACAGGTGAGCTGAATGAATCCATCTAAACTTTTAAATACATTAAAATACTTATCTATCAAGCCCACCATTTGGGCCCAATGCTCCTTTAAAAAAAAAAAATAGCTAGGGTATTATGATATGGAGGATGCTCCTATAAAGATGCTTAAAACGTCTTTTTATAAAGACACTTATGTATTATTTTTGAATTTCTTAACAAACTAGAATAAAATCAATTTTTTTATAACAATAACAATAAACCCAATTGTTATCAGATCCGGTCGAACTGATGAACATAATCCACTGGATTATGATTTTTTTTTTAAATAAAAATCAGGAATATATTTGTTTTTTAATCAAAAAATTTAAATATAATTCGGTTTAGATTATGTAAATCAAATTGGGTTTAATAATTATAGTGTGGACAATTAGGTTTATAATGTTGCTATAATAAACTGATTTTATTTTGGTTTATTAAAAAATAAATTATTAACCGATTTAATAAATATGTCCAATAATATCATGACACATGTAAACGTCTTTAAAAAAAAAAATATTTTTAGTGTCTTTATGAAAGTGATTTTCTTATGGTATACATGATTAAAGACCTAAATTGTACACAAAACACTATTGAAAGATATAAATACATTATCTTTGGTAACTTTGACTCTCAACACAGAGTGGGCCAAGGTCGGCTATCTTCTAGTTCTTGAAAACAAACCAACATGAATTAAAAAGTGTGTGCAGTACTTATGAATCAATATAGAAATGCAATTAGCGAATAAAACATGTTGTCAGGTCCTAAGGCGGGATTGAATTTTGAGAAATTTTCAGGTTAGTGAGTGTCGTTATCATTGCATAAACAAATGCAATTCCAAAATTCGATTTAATTATATCAGACGGATTAAATTCGCTTAGGATCAGAGAATCCACAAAGAATGGGACTTGATATTATACAATGAATTGCGGTAAGAGAAATCGTCGTTTGGCTCTTGTCACTGTTAAGGGCATGCCCCTGCCTATAGGGCCTTTGTCACGGATCTGTGCCAATTTGTTTTTGTTTTGGTGCTTATTAATTAATTAGTAATTATTATATTTCTGTAAAGTAAGAATGGCTGATTCACAAGTCAAGTATTTAAATCCTTGTTTTATGTTGTAGAATTGTTCTCTCGTGTTTTTTCTGCCTTTGGGATATTCCCTTTTACTTTACAGAGCGAAATTATTCGTATTATGAACTTTATTTTTCTTACATATATAGCTAATTGCATGAGTATGAATTACTTAATATTAACCATGCGTTTCAGAAACGTTTGTTGTTTATGGTCTGTGGCGTGCTTCGATTTTTGTAGCTATGACGTGTTTAACTAATTTATAGTTAAGTTGCCGATTAAACAGATTGTGCGTGCATATTATTAATAGATCAATTATTAGAATGAAGCATATCATGAATTAATTATGGTGAATTATATGGTAAAAATGTAAGTTTACAGATTTTTCTTTTAATAGAATGAAAGAGAGATTAATAAAAGTAGGATCCATATTTTAAATAATAATAAAATAATAAAAAAAACTATAAAAAGAATTATATTCTCTCTATACCACTCCAATCTGTACAATAGAGTGTCCCATTAATTAATCGGGATTAAGTTTATGAAAACCGATCACTACAAAAGGTTTCCTGCTACAACAATAAAACCAGAAAACGAAGAGACAATATATCTGTGCAATCTATACAAATATTGTTGTAGTGGTGTGTATAAATTCTAAAAATATGAGTTTAAATTGTATTGATTTATGGAGTAAAATATTATTTTTTATTTTTAATATTTAGAGTAAGTTTTAAAATTACTCTTAATATTTAAATCGTTAATATTTTAAAATAGTCTCAATGTTGTCTTGCCAGTAGGGATCTGTTAATAGAATTGACAGAAGATAAAATTAAGACGAATTTAAAATATTAGGAACTTAAATAGGACGAAAACGTTGAGAATATAAACGATATATTACTCTTAGAAAAATTATCAAATTAAGTAAAATGAAAGTAAATTTTAACAAAATGAATTGCATTACGAATTTAAGATTTTTACTCATTATAGAATATTTTTAGAATGACTAGTAGATAAACTTTCGGGAAAAAAAAAAAGAATATGATACATATATAATAAAGTATAAATTATACATTTTGCCTCTAATATAAGTTCGGTATATTACAAAAAGATATATTATTATATACGTACATGCTCTTTTTTTCTTTTTCTAAAAGTTTATATATTAGTCATTTTACAAGTATGAATAAAAATTTTGAATTCGTAATGTAATTCATTCTGTTAAAATTTATTATAATTTTACTTCATTTGGTAATTCTTTTAAGAGTAATGTATCATTTTCATCCTAAACGTTTTCATCATCTTTAAGTTTTTAACGTTTTAAAATCATCTCAATTTTGTCCCACTGTTAATTCTGTTAACAGATCACTAATGGCAGGACAACATTGAGACAATTTTGAAACATTAGGGACTTAAATATGACGATTTAAACGTTAGAGATAATTTTAAAACTTACTCCAAATGCTAGGGACAAAAATAATACTTTATTCTTAATTTATGTGTATAAAATTCTGATAAATAGAAGTGCAAATTATATGTTTCTTATGTGCAAAATTTTTATAAATTCAGATGCAAATTATTGCTGTCAAATACAGACTAAAAATGATAATATTTACTGTCTAGGTAGCATTGTTGGTTGGATAAAATATAAATATATAAAAAAATGGTTTATACACTTAAAATTATAAAAAATTTTAGCCAATTAAATTACTTCCATACTTTCTATAAAACTAAAAATTATGAAATATAAATTATCATCTATCTTGCATTACTATATAACAAATTTAATTCTGTATATATTTAACACATAAAATAAATTCTGTCACATGTTTTATTATTTAAATACGAGTTATTTTATGTTTGAATTAAACATTAATAATTAATTTATCATATCACTTTTCTTCTTATAATAATATATATAAAGTTTGAAAAATATTTATGTAATCTTTAAGCGTATTTAATAGGTGCTATAGCTATATATATTATTATCCAGATTTTAATTATAGGTTTGACTGATTAATTGTGTCATTATTTCATATATAATATTTCAAGAGTTGAACTTACAGTTAATAATGTGACAAAAGTTTGAAACTGTTGCCCCATAAAAACAAATAGATACCCCAATTTCAAATTATGTCAACCAATTCTAACAAATCATGACCATTGCTTACCGGACAATATCCATAGTCAACAAAATTTCACCTTTAAAAAAATTGTACATACCTGTAATCAATTAGCAAAAAAGGCAAAATACTCAAAGTCAGCCAAGATATATGCGTGTTAATATAAGATAATCACTTCTTTGACCTTTTGCGCAAACAAGTGAATATGGTGTGCACAACAATTATGTACTTATATTTTTAATTACGTAAGTTTGATTAGTTTAGGTCTTATTAATATAAATAAATATGTAATATGATAGACATATTTTTAATATGTTTTATATTTAATTATTTAAAAATAAAAGATTCTGTTACCCTTTAAAGTATTGTGTATTAAAATATTACCATTTAAAATATTTATTTATGTATTAGGATATTCTATATTTATTAGAGTCCATCAATGCTCTTCGTTCTTTTATATTAGCTTTTAATTTTCATCTAATCAAATTTAATGATCTATATAAATGTGGTACATCCAATAAACACATAATTGTTGTGCTCGTTTTAGACATATCCGACGTTAATAAGTAGTAAGTATTAGGATCGTAATAAATTAGTGTCGTATAAAAAAAAAGTTAAAAAAAAATGGAATTTATAAGATGAAGCTTATTAATTTAATACTATACGATTTTTACTTAAATATAGTATTTTCTTATTTTGTATTCGTTCTTTCTCAAAATTTTTAGTAATCGAGTGCTTTTTATCATGGCTCAACAATAGATATTATTATGTGTGACAATGATAAATGACGTAAAGCTAAATTATCTCTTAGTTTTTTTTTTTTTTCTTCGTTTTTTTTTTTTAATTAAGTTCAATTAAATTAGTCTAATATAACAAAAATTAATTATAATTAATATTATTTTAAATTTTATTATTTAACTTGATTGAATTTAATTTATAAAAAAATTTGGATGTATAACATTATTCTATATGCCTTGGTGCCATGAGGATTGAAGTCATCATCATCAAAACCAAACTTTGTTTTTTCAGTTAAATCTAAACCTAGCTTTTGTTTCACATCTAAGCTGAAATTTGAATAGTAGAACAAAGAGATCATTTATGGTATATATTGTCAATTTGTAATAGATAGAGAAAAATATCATAGGGTAATGTTAGAGAGACAAAAAAATTAGCTGAAACTTGCTTTATTTAGTATTTATTAATTGTCGCGATAAGTAATGAATGCTAAATAAGAAAAGTTATGGCTGTTTTTGGCTAATATTTTTTTGTTATTAAACATTTTCGATATAAATTCCATGCATTCAAGGGCCGTCAAAATGGGCCAAATCCATCGGACCAGCCTGTTTACCCATTTAAATGGGCGGATTTTGTCTCTAAAATTAAACCCGTTTAATTTTCGGGCTGAGTCCGATTAATCCGAAAAAAATGACGGGTTAAACGGGCTAGCCCGCGGGCTAAATTGGTGGCCCGTTTAATTTTTTTATATTTTTTTCAAAAAAAATTGCACTTTTTAGCTGATATTTCTCCTATGTGATCCGAAAATCTGATCCATCAACAAAAAATATTGTTTGTTTAAAGTTTTTGACCTAAAAGTGATCTTTTTTGTCAAAATATTTTTTAAAAAATAAAATAAAAGAATAAACGGACGGACCCGTTTAATCCATCGGACTGATCATAAATGATCCGGACTGAAAAATTATGGCCCATAAATAAAATGAAATTAAACAGTCTAACCCATTTAATACACGAATTTAATGGGACGGGCTAATCCGTTTGACAACCCTACATTCTGCATATTACAACTAATCTCGTGTTTACATTTTATAAGTTGTTGTTTTTTAAATTATTATATTTTAACATTAATAAATTCTTTAAGAGTACCTAGAGTTTCTCTGGACAAGACTCCTATTGCGTCATTGCTTATTATGCTTACATAATTGTTGTCAAGTGTAAAACATAGAAGTGATGATCATTATACAAGTATAAATTAAGAGGAAAAGTATATGGCGGAAGATATATAATTACGGTCATTCTAATTCGTCTATATTATCAGTAATTATGATATTTTAAAAAATATTGTGAAAATTAAAGTAATGTTTTTTTAGTATTTAATAATATTTT
>NC_029791.2:125222535-125226285 GCF_000816755.2 Arachis ipaensis | reverse complement strand
GAATAGTGTTGTGTTGGTTTGATTTTATTTTTCTATTTCATCTAATTTTATTCAAATAATTTAAAATTTAAAATTACAAAATTTTTAATTCAAAATTTAGATGAATATAATTTAAATTAATGATGTAATTCAATCTAATACAAATAAATGTACTTGTATTATTGTATTCATAGTTTAAAAAATTAAAAATTAATTAGACGCTATTCCTAAGTAACCATACGAATATTTTCTATTTGCAATTTTAATGTGTTGGGAAGAACTTCTAAAATCGAAAGTGCCCTTGAAATTTAACGTGCTCTGCTAGAGTTTAGTAGAGAAAACCTACTATATATAATTTTTCTGTGATCAATCGATTTGTTCGAGTAATCTAGCGTCATTGTATCAACTTGATCACCATGGCAGCACACGCTGCTACCACTGCTAGCAATCCGAGACTGCAACCTGAGGAAGAAAACACAATAATCAGTTTTGATGAGAAAGACGTGCAGGTTGGGACTGAACGTTGTGCAAAAAGTTTAGTTGGGAGACTTTTGATGGATAAACCATTTTCAAGTGGTATTGTGGAGGCTGCTATGTATTCTATATGGAGGCAACCGGAGGGTTTTAAAGTGGTAGATCATGGAGGAAATATATTTCAATTCTTTTTTAGAGATGAGAAAGATATGCTTCGCATTGAGAGGGGTGCTCCTTGACTATTCAAAAACTACATCCTAAATCTTAGGAGATAAAAGGAGGATGAGAATAATGCAAAAATATATTTTGCCCACGTGCTAATATGGATACAAATTTGGGATTTGCCAAAACAATTCAAGACTAAAGAATTAGGAAGGAAGATAGGAGGCTCATTTGGAAAGGTGCTAGATGTTGATATCTTTCACTTTCGAGGCAAGGAGCATAGCATTGTTAAAATCTAGGTAAACTTGGATGTAACAAAATCACTCAGAAGATACGTCAAGCTTGTTGGTCCTAAAAACAAACAACTTGAAGTTACACTAAGTATGAATGGATCGGCACCTTTTGCAATTATTGTGGATTCTTTGGACATGAGACAAGAGCTTGCAGTTTTTAAATCGAAGATTCATTGAAGGGAAAGGTGGAAGAAGAAAAGTGGGGGGATTGGTTGAAAGTTGACCAAACGAGAAGAAGAGAGGGTGCTACGAAGGATAATCCTAATACTAATCTGCCTAAAGGGAAAGACAACTCACACAACATGGTCAAAAAGCCAACTCCAATCAACTTAATTAAGGGACTGACCAATCTATCAATGCAGTCTCGGGGAAGAGAGGGAGTAGTGAGGAAGAAGAAGTTATGAGCAATGCTATTGTTCAAAAGAAGCCACAAGCAGCAAACTATTTTCCACAAATTAGTACCGGCTTTGAAATAGAAAGAAACAATGCTGAAGAAAGAGACGAAAAGGAATATTCGAAGGGGATTGAAGTAACAACATGCTTTGTGTTTGGAGAACAAGGGCAACAACTTACACAATCTACCAACAAGAGACAAAACTTAAAGCAACTAGCGAGAAAAACTATCACAGTGTCAGGAGTTAAGAGGAGTTCATAAGGAGAAAGGATCCCACTCAATAAGAAGAAATTATGCTCAGAGAAAAAGGTGAAAGCGAAAGAGGGAGAGGGTGCCACCCTACAATAGGCACCCAGTGACCCATGAAGATGATGATGTGGAACTGTCGGGGTATGGAGAATCTCCTGACAGTTCACAACATACAAGGGATCTCTAGATCTCATTCTCCCGATGTAATGTTTTTATGTGAAACTAAGAATATTACCATGAATGTTACAACTCAATGCAACAAAGCAGGTTTTTAACAGGTATATTGTGTGGATCTTAGGGGTCAATCTGGTGAGTTAGTGCTAGCATGGAAGGATAATGCAGTTGTCTCAATTTTTTCTAGCGATGAATTCTTTATTTTCTTTGAGTGGACAGATCCTACCAAACAAAGGAAATGGGAATTAGTTGCTGTTCATTTACATTTTGATGACAATAATCAGTGTAATCAATATCGAAGAATTATTGAGCTCAATGATAGCCAGCCCCTATTTTCTTGTGATAGGCGACTTTAATGCCATCTCCGCCTATCATGAGAAAGAGGGAGGAAGAATGAAGTCGGCCTTATCAATAGAGGCTTTTAATAACTTCATTAGTGATGGTGATCTGGTAGACTTGGGATTCAAAGGAAGAAAATTCACTTGGTGCAATAGACAATACGGTGACAACCTAATTATGGAACGACTGGATAGATGCCTCTCTACACATCATTTCAGAGCAAAATACCCACAAGCAACAATCCTACATTTAGATTATACAAGCTCTAACCGTTTCCCTTTGATGGTACTGGTGGACAGGGAGGAGCATAAGGTAAAAAGAAGATTCCGATTTCAGAAAAGATGGTGTGACAATGAGAAAGTTCTTAATATGGTGAAAGAAACATGGATGACTGAATTTAATGTCTCTCCAATGTTCAAGTTGTTCTCTAAACTGAAAAAATGCAGGCATGTTTTGGTAGAATGGCAGAAGTCCGGCTCTAGCAATTTGCAAAAGCTAATCTCTGATATGAAAAATCAATTGAAGCTGGATAAATTAAAGGGAAACAGAGGCAACAAGATCAACTATTTTACAGCTGGAGGAAGAATTAGCTGAAGCCTACTTACAGGAGGAGAGGTATTGGAAGGAAAAAGCTAGAATTCAATGGTTGAAATGGGGTGACCAAAACATAAAATTCTTTCATGCTAAATTCCAAAGTAGAAATCGAAAAAACAAGATTTTTAGACTGCAAGACAGCTCAGGTAATTTCAGCACAGATCCTGGAAGCATTGCCCGAATTGCCACTGAGTACTTTAAGGAGTTGTTCACTTCCTCTAACCATTGTACTGCCTCGGCAAAACTGCAATCTTTGGAGAGAAAAACTGATGATGATACTAATCAAATACTTACTAGAAGTGTTTTGGAGGAAGAGATCAAGAAATCTACATTCTCCATTAATCCTTTCTCAGTCCCAGGAGATGATGGATTCATTGCAAAATTTTATCAACATTACTGGGAGATTGTTAAAGGTGATCTATGTAGTGCTATTAAGAGCTTTTTCTCTGGAGGCCGGATGTTAAGGACATTCAATCACACTCATATTTGCCTAATCTCGAAGTCGAAAGGCACAAAAATCATGAGCCAGGTCTGCCCCATTAGCCTCAGCACGGTCCTCTATAAGATTATATCCAAGATTCTTGTCCACAGAATGCAGGGTATTTTGGATAAAATCATAAGTGCTAACTAGAGTGCATTTATTAAAGGTCGCTTGATCAGTGATAATATACTAATAGCTCATGAGTTTATGCATTTTTTAAAAAACAAGAACAATGGTGATCATAAGATGGTAGTGAAGCTTGACATGAGCAAGACTTACAATCAGATTGAATGGTGTTTTGTTTGGGAAGTCATGGAGAAGTTGGGCTTTTGCTCTAAATGGATTGACTGGATAAAGGAATGTGTTACTACTGTGTCATACTCTGTTACTATGGATGATCAACCTCATGGTTACTTTAAACCATGCAGGGGATTGAGGCAAGGTGATCCCCATTCCCCACATCTTTCATTCTTTGTGTAGAAGGGCTTTCCCATCTGCTCCATAGAGGAGAACAGAGGAGAGAGATCTCAGGTCTACGACTCAATGGTAGATCTCCTACGATTAGTCATTTGTTCTTTGCAGACGACTCAATCCTGTTTTGCAATTTGCAA
>NC_029791.2:125187226-125222351 GCF_000816755.2 Arachis ipaensis | reverse complement strand
AAGATTTTGGAAGACTATAGGAAAGTTAGTGGGCAACTTATTAACTTCTCGAAGTCTTCAGTATTCTTTAGCAAAAACACTCTAACATAGATTAGAGATGCCCTAACTAAATCTCTACAAATTCCACATGTGGGCAGACAGAATAACTACCTGGGACTTCCAATAGTTGTACATAGATTTAAGAGGCAGACTTTTAATTTTATTAAAGAAAAGGTGGAAAGGAAGCTGCAAACATAGAAGAGATCTCTCCTATCCGTTAGTGGCAGAGAAGTTTTGGTGAAGGCGGTAGCTACTATAGTGCCTATTTATACATTGAGTTGTTTTAAGCTCCCTGATTCATTGCTTGAGGAAATACAAAAGAAGATTTTGAATTTCTGGTGGGGTTAGAGAGACTCAGAAAGGAGGCTACAATGGGTGAGATGGGATATAATTTATAGAGAGAAGAAGTATGGGGGGCTAGGTTTTAAGGATCTTAAAGCGTTCAATTTAGCTATGCTAGCTAAGCAAAGCTAGAAGATTCTTACCAAGCCTGAGTCCCTAATAAGCAAAATCTACAAAAGCAGATATTTTAAATATTCCTCTTTTCTACAAGCCCCAACAGGTCAGCAGTCATCATGGGCTTGAAGAAGTCTACTAGACAGAAGGAGAATTCTGTAGGAAGAAATCGAATAGAAGGTGGGAAGAGGCAACCGGATTAGAATATTTGAAGACCCATGACTAAGGAAGTTTAATCCTATTTCAAACTACTAGCAAAACAATCACAATCCAAATATGGTATGGGTAAATCAACTCATCAATAACTCCAGGCAATGGCCAAAAGAATCAGTTAAAACCATATTCAGAACCGATATTGCTACTGATGAGATCCTACAAACATCTATTTCAGAAGATGGAGAAGATAACATTACCTGGAAGTGGGAACGAAACGGACAATACTCGGTGGCTTCTGGGTACCGCACTGCTTTCAGATTTTCTCACCCTCCAATCCAACAACTCCCAAAAGTGTGCAGAGAGAAGAGAGTCTGGAATAGCTTGTGGGAACGTGTCCATCAAAGGTCAAAGCCTTTCTCTGAAAAGTTCTCCACGGTGGTCTGCTTGTCCGACACCGATTACACAGTAGGTTGCTGACGATCGAGGACGTCTGTCCAATGTGCCAAGAATTAGGAGAGATGGTAAGTCATTGCATATTAGACTATAAACTTGCAAGAGAAATTTGGAAAAAAACTGAATTTGAAAATTTTCTCACCTTCAACGGCTCTGAAGATTTCTGTAGGCGTTAGATGAAGCTTATAGAGGCGCTGAAGAGAAGACCCAGTTAGAAGACAAACACTGCTCTTGCTGTAATTCTCGCTTGGAAGAACTGGATAGTACAAAACCTTAAAACCTTTGAAGCTAAGGATTCTTTTACTGAAACTCCTTGAATAATTTGAGAAGAAAAATGAAAGGTAATTGCTACAATAGATAGATTCAGATTATCATATTTTAATACTTATAATGGGTTAATAATGTAATGGGTTAATGGGTAACCTTTTCAATACGAAATTTTTTTTTAACTTGCAACACATTTTGGATACACGTACAATATCCAAATTTTATGTTTAATTGTTTTTTTATTCTGTATATTCGAGATATATAATATAAGTGTAAAATCGTAAATCTTCTATATATTACATATTTCAATAAATAAAATATTTAAATAATTTAAATAAAAAAAATTACTGTAATCACCATTAACATATACATAATGGAATTTACCGTTTAATTATCCAACTATATATACTTAGCAAATTTATTACAAGTCCCCTAAAAGAGAGACTACGACAATATACTCATATTTATTAGCATATGCATTGCAAAGCTAAAAAGTATCACTATTACTAGATCAAGATCTTTCAACCTTGAGCGCATAAATGCATGACCATACAATTGATTTTTGGTTATATATATATAGGCATGCTACACATACAAGTCTTTTTGACTTACAAGTCTTACAAGTTGCTACACATACGAGTATTTTAATCCGTTATTCAACCGTTTTCTGTTTTTAAAGCGTTACACTCACCATGTATTATGAACGACTCTTTCTCTTCCTCTTCCTCTTCCTCTTCCTCTTCCTCTTCTTCTTCGTTTTTTTTTTCAATTTTCATGGTTTCTGAAAACAAGCTTTGAAATCGTTTTGAAGATAATGGAACTTCAGAAATACACCCAAAGGATTACAGAAATACACCCAAATGATTACAAAAACTACACCCAAAGGATTTAAGAAATACACCCAAAATTCGTTGAAGTATACCTTATGCATAATTCAGAACTCTTTCTCTTTCTCCTCCTCATCTTCTGCTGTTTCTTCTTTTTCAAAAACGATTTCAGAGTTTGATATCAAAAAACAATGGAAATTGAGAATAACAAAGAAAGAAAACAGAGAGAAAAGCACGTAAATGAAGAAGGAGAAAGAGAAGGCAAGCAACAAAAGAAAAGAAGAAGAAGAAGAGGAAGAAGAATGTGCAGCAAGAAGAAGAAGGTGCAGTGAAACCGTGTAGTAACGGTTGAAGAAGGAGAAAAAGAAGGCAAGAAACGAAAGAAAAGAAGAAGAGGAAGAGGAAGAAGAACGTGCAGCAAAAAGAAGAAAGAGTTGCAGTGAAAACAGTTCGAAGCGTGTTAATATAGATGACTTGTAAAGATTTGTATAAAAAAAATGCTTGTATGTGGAGAATTTCTCATATATATGTATATATATATATATATATATATAATAATAGAAAGAATTTATATATATATATATATATATGCATGTTTCACACATTATCCACTGGTGTTCCCTGCTAGTGCCCCTAGGCCCTAATTAGCTTCCTAATAATAAATCATAAATGTTTGAAGCTAGTAGTAACAATTAACAAGTAACAGCTATAGTCAACTTTTCCGGACAAATTCTTATATATATCCAACCAATTACATACGCAGATGTGGTAAAATAAGTGAGTTACGTACTTCATTCTGGGGAAATATAACCCAAGTCTCAGATTTAAACAGTATTTGTACTTCAATTCTGTTCCATATGCTGCGAAAATTCCACAAATAAAGAACATAAAAACTACGAGTTTCAAATTAATTAATGATTCTCCGTAAATATTACAACCAACTGATACACAACAAAACAATATAGGATAAAATGCGTTGGGCGAAAATGCCACAAAAGAGAGAAGACATATATATATAAACGAAGTAAGTTTACTATATGTATAATAAGGGAATCAAAACGAACTTTCCCTTTTTCTTCAAATGGCTATAGTAGTTCAAGTTCATAGCAAATTGAAAGGAAAAAAAAAAAGAAAAAGAAAAAAAATGTACATGGATATGGTGCTATTGCGGGGTGCGGTAGCTGAAATCTTCATGAAGAGGAGGATAAATCAGTGTGGTGTTATTATTATTAGAAGCACCACCAGTTTCTATTATCTTCTCATCATTAGTTACAGCCATTTCCTCTCCGTAAAAGAACTCCAATCCATCTAACCTTTGTGGATAATTATTATTCATGCAACCAGATGATGAACCAATATTATGATGACAATGAATTTGTTCTTCTTCATAAGAAGGGAATTGATGAAAATTCATGATGACCCCATCATCAAGTGGTGGTGGCTGATAATCCTCACTAAAATTGTTGTTGGAGAATCTTCCTCCGAGCTTGATAAGAAGTTTTCTGAGAGAGTCTTGGTCGTTGAAACTGGGCCCTTCATTGTTACTATTATTATCTTCTGCGTATGGCAACGGTGGTAATGGTGGTGGTGGTGGTGGTAGTGGCAGCATAGGCATATGCATGTGTGACCAATAAGTAGCAGTAGCAGATGATGATGATGATGATGAAAAATCCCCGGTAACACTAGTATTATTGGTTGTTGATGCTTGCTTTCTAGAACGTGGTTGTTGGTGGTGCTCTTTGTTATTATTAGTGCGGTGTTTTCCCAGAAGCTTCTTCTTGAGCTTGGTGTTCCAATAGTTCTTTATGTCGTTGTCTGTTCTTCCAGGCAACTGAGCTGCAATCACCGACCACCTATACATACACACAACAAAATTAGGGTTCATCTTCTTCAAACTAAGAATTAATTAATTAATTAAATTGAGTGTACCTGCTTCCAATAGTAACATAGAGGCTGCAAATGATGTTGTCTTCTTCTTCGGAGAAGCCACCGTGCTTGAGATTAGGGCGAAGGTAGTTGAGCCACCGCAGACGGCAACTCTTGCCACATCGCTTAAGCCCTGACATACAAAGGATGTGTTTCGTAAAAGGGAAAAAGCATGTTAGACCTTTTTGAAAGTTTCAATTTTTTGTTTGGCTAATTTTCTTCTCTGTAAACACAGAAATAATTTTGTTCATAAAATCACGTTTACAAGAAACAATAATTTTTAATTTTTTTCATTGCACTAACGTGTTTTTAGCCACTACCTTCAACATTTATTTTAAGCTAAGTATTGAATCAATCACTTTCAGAAGCTCATGAAAAAGTTTAAAATTCAAAACTAAGCTGTTCTTCTGAGCAGAAAGAAACTGAAACAAATTAAAAACAATACCGATCTTTTGGGGCAAAGCAATCCAGTTGCCACCAGTGCCGTGTTGTTCGATGTAGGATTTGAGTTTGGAATCTTCTTCTGGGGACCATGGCCCTTTCTTCACGTTTGCTTTGTCACAGCAAGGTGCCCTACCCATCTGATCTGATGATCTGATCTTCCTTCTTAATTAGATCAGAAACAGATAATTAATAATCAAGTGTTTAATTATTGTTAACTAATCGCTGTATGTAAAACTGGGGGCGGATAAGCATCATTCCAGGAAGTGAGCCTCCTGTAATATATATGAAGAGGAGGGGTAGTACGGTGTGTGGCAGAAAATAAATAAATAAAAACATATATATTGTAAACAGAAAATTCCAGAATTCTAGTATTGCCAGAACAGGGAATAAGGATTGTTCTTCTTGTCTTTCTCACACCCGAATATCATCAGTTATTCTTCCACATTTTTTTTTCAACTCTAGTAGTCTACTCTCCGCTCTTACATTATCTGCCACACTACTTTATCTTATCAGTATTAGAGTATTGCTATATTTATTTATAGTACTACAATTAATTATTCAATAATGATCTCATTATTATTAATAACGTGGGGAATAATTAACTAGTAATAAACTAAAATTATGCTGCACCTCGTGTTTTAAAACATTACACTCTTTTTTTTTTTCTTAAAAAGTTTCTCAAAAAACACAAAAGTGACAACAAAAAACTTGATTAGAAATGTATTAAAATGGTGTGAAGGGATATATGCGAATAAATTATTAATTTTTTATGTCAGGAAACTATTTTTTTCAAAAATTTAAACTAATAAAAAAAATAAAACAACATAAATAATTATATTTCTAACAATTTTTTTTCCTTAAACAAGAGTATTTTTTCGGATTTGCTTAGTTTTTATACAGATTTTTATTTATTTGTTTTATACTATTTTTTTTATTTTTTGAGTTCACTAATGATCGAATTTTAGATTTTTTAGACATAAAGCACTGACAACATGTTATGAAATATAAATTGATACGAAAATACAACATAAATAATTATATCTCTAACTCTCGTAAGAAGGATATCATTCTATGTTTAACATTTTTTTTCTCCATGAATTTCATATACTGATTATTATTTTCAAAGCAGTAGTTTCGAGAAGAAAAAGTATAGATAGATAATGAAAATATTAAACAATGTGAACAATAGATATATCAATGTTTAATTTATGTCCAATTTACTAGGTGTTCACATGTTTAATTCACTACGTAATGTGTTTTACTTGAATTGGACCAATTTTAAAATCCATTATTCATGTTGTTCAAGAAAATTATTGGTTATTTAGCATAACCCTTCGAAAAAGATAAAAAGATATATAGACTTCGAAAGGCACATCATTAATTGGTAGATGAATAGTATTGGCGTAACCGTATAATATACAGAAAATAAGTATGTACAAGAAATGATGTACAAGTACAACCACATACACATGTGAAAGGAGACCGGAATAGACAATTAATTAATACAAGAAATCATGCTTTGCAAACACTTTTTTAATGGTATAAAAATTGAACTTTTTTTTTATTTTTTTATCGTATATTTAATAAAAAAATAAAAATTATTATACAAAAAAAATGTGTTTTGTTAATTAACTTGGATGACTAGCTTTTCCTAGCTAGGGTCAGTAATTCACTAACCAAACTTCATCCAAGTGAAGAAATTAGAATAACAATGTGCATTATATTCCATGATATGCATGATGTTGAAATTTATTATACTAACTATCAAATCCATCTGATTGTTCTAAATTTAGAGATTCTAGAAGCAAATAAAAGAGAGAGGCAGGGCACTAGTGACATTGAAATTATGTTGAAAATTTGAAGCTATTAGGTTATTTTTCTTTTTCTTCTCCTTTTGGTTGGTGAACAAATGACCAACAACGCAACAAGAGAACGCCGTGACGACCGAGGCACCCATTACAGTTAATAAACATGTTAGAATATAATTAGGATTAATTATGACCAATTAGTATTATTTAGTATATCTGAATATTTATTATAGGAGATTACGACTTTATTATTACGATTCTCTTAGTACCTATAAATACTTTTTTATATTGTATCACTTCAAACAAACAATTTAAACACACTCAATAATATACCATTATTTCTCCAATTTAAACTTTTATTTCTAACATGATATCAGAGCAGCAATTAGAATATAATTAGGATCAATTATGATGAATTATATTCTAACAAAACAAATTCAAAATGAGGACATAAAAAAAGAAGCAGCAAATATGAATTCTATGAAGAAAGAAAAGATATCAAAGGTGAAACCTTATAAAAATCTGCACCTCCTAACCCTATACTACTTACTGAAGCAAAAGTCAAAACTCAAAAAGTCATATGTAGGTTCGCAAGAAGGGAGAAATTAAAGTGTAATAAAATATTCTAATATTATATAATGAACTTACAACAATATATACGTCATTTTATTATTAAATCAAATGTTAAAATATTAATATGAATTAATTTTATATCATTAGATATAATTTTATATAATTAAAAATATTAATAATAATTAACTGATAGCTACAAATCACAAAACATGTTGACTCCTAGTATTTTTCTATGATTATTAGTGCTTCACAGACTATCTAAATACTAGCGAGCCATGTAATTATAAGTGGTTGTTGCCCCGGATTTGTCTTCTTTGAGCTCTTTATTGACATCCTAATCCATGATTATATATATAATTCATCATTAACGATCATGCATGTTTCAAAACATAAAACAATGACGAAGTCAAAAAAGATGTGTAACCAGCTAGTTAAAGGGAAGGACGAGATTGAGAAAAAAATTTGGAAAGAAGTTTGAAAAGACATGGCTAACAATCCCGAAAATATGGTTTAGCGGAGATTAGAAGCAAGCTCTTGTAATAACAATATAATAATGATGGCATTAATAAAATAATTGGAGAGTAAGGACAAATAATTGTGCTGCTAAGTAGGGCAGGATTCATATATTATGTGCTGTAATTTCCACGCTTGATTTGACCTACGTCTTTGAAAAATAATAATTACATTAAATTCCTCGGTAGTAAGTATACAGCTGAAGCCAACTCCTCTCCAGGCTTCATTATCTTTTATCTCAACTTATCATCAGTATTCTAATACAATAATATATAGATATATAACAATAAGAAATTAAAAGATTATTGTATGTGTCCAAAGCAAAATGCATGTTTATGCATGATATATATGCAAGCAAGCAGAGAATCGTTTGACATATAAATTTTGTTAGCTGGTTCGTTATCTATGGTTTCAGGTAAAAATTCAGGTGAAGTCGACTTCAAGTGAAGTTGATACTTGAGAACCGTTAAATGATTTGACTGATTTGATTAAATTTTCATCTAACGGCTCTCAAGTATTAACTTCACGTAAAGTCGACTGCACCTGAGTTTCTACCATGATTTCAGATACATGGGTTGCGTGTATTTCGGCCGCTAGGTTCGTCCTTGGTGGTCCAACACAAGATTATAGTAGGATTGAAGGTTACTTTGACTTTGACACAGGGCCGTACAGTTCTATATTAAGAGTGAAAATCAAGGTAACCAACCATGTTTGAATTTCCATATGTAGCAGTACTAGAAATGGGACATAAGTTATGTTGTACATAAGAGTTTAGTACACACCAATAAATATATGACTCACATAAGTATGTGGTTTATATGTAGTTTATTTGAAAAAAAAAATAGACAAAACTATACATAAAAGAATTCACTGAAATTTTAAATATCTAAAAGATATTTTTATAGACAAAAGTAGGGACGGATCTCCAAATATTATCATTGGGGCCAATAACATATATAATATTAAAAAATTATGCAAAAATTATATAATGTAAAATGTATTACAAAAATATACCGATATATAATATATTTTAAAATACAAAAAATATGTATGTATTTTTTATTAACGAAGTGGTCGATTTTTCGTATCATAAAATTCATCGATAATAGAATCTGTGTCAATTTTTTTAACAAATTTTTTTAATATAATTAAAAGACAATTAGCAAGAAATTTATCTTTCATTTTGTTTCTGAGTTATTCTTCACAATATTCATAGCTAAAAAAGATCTCTCAGTTGTAGTAGTTGAAATATAAAGAATTAATACCAAATGAATAAAGAAGGACACTCACAAGTAGGGGTGGCAGTGGGTATATTGTGTGTATAACAATGTACATAATACACACTTCTTGATTATGAACATCATGATTATCACAATAGTAATAGATTTGTTTAATGACAAATTGGTAAATTATTAAAGCAAAAAGAATTCACCCAATTTCAATGATCCATCCCTTCTTATCTTCAATAGCACCCGTTTGAATTCCCAAAAGGGTATTATACAGCTCTTGACAAATAGTTCCAGAGCCCGTTTTATATTCCATCCTACATACACATTAAAAACAATTTTTGAGGGACAAAAAAAACTTGACATAGATCACAGAGAAAAATCCAAAACAGCTCCTGACAATTACCTCGAAAGACAACGAGGTCTTTGACAAAAGAAAAAAATCAACTCGGCCCTGATAATTATCTTGAAAGGACAACGAGACCTCTATGTCAAAAAAAAAGTCAATATTACTTTTTTTTGTCACAGGAGCTAATCAGTCCCAAAAAATATATCAGGAACCAGATTGGATATTTTTTATTTTGGAAACCTCGTTGTCCTTTCGAGATAATTGTCAGGAACCGGGTGGGTATTCACTGTATATACGTGCTTGTTCCAAAATAAAGAGAGTATAGAGTAGTTATACTATATTATTTTTGTGCTACCTTGTATTTTGGTATGTGATGGCTCCGACTGGAGCAACACCAACAGCAGTTCCCGTGCAGAAAACCTCATCAGCCTCCATTAATTCATCCACAGCTACAGCACGCTCTTGTACCTCATAGCCGTGATCACGGGCAAGTTCAATGACGCTTTTTCTCGTGATTCCAGCAAGAATGGTTCCATTAGTACCAGGTGTTGAGATGCATCTTCCCTAATATCATTCATTCATTCAATATACTAATTAATAAGCAAGTTGCATGCTTTATTATTGATCAAATAATGAAGATTTTTACGTTAAAATTAGTTAAATACCTTGGCAATAAAAATGTTACAAGAAGAAACCTCCTCTAGATTCTTCTTGGTGGCTGAGTCCAGATACAACACATCCGAAAATCCATTCTTCTTGGCTCTAAGTTGCGCCATCAATACCTACATTCCATATAATTCATGCTACTAAATGCTCCTTTATTACATGCTTTTGAATTCTAGACACAAAGAAAAAACAGAGGAACGAGTCCATTGGGGTGCACGTACGTACAGGGGCATAATTAGAAATGGTTTTAACGCTGCCGGTGCCGCGGCGAGAAGCACGATCAAAATTCTCCTCCACGTACAAGTTGAGTGGTGCAGAGCCCTCCTGCTCAACCAATATTAATACATACATATAAAATTTTATTCGGAATATTGAAGTAATTGTAAGAACTAAGAAGTAGTAGAGTTGATGAATGACTTTGAAATAGTTGCGGACAGGGGAAGCATATATGAGGAAAGTGTATTCAGGTGCTGGAGCCAAACCCAAAACCGCACCGCTTCCTATAAGCAGAGGCCTAAGGTACAACGATCCTTTCCCCGGAGGAGGAACCTGCTCATCAATCATCATCATTATCATTCATTCATCATTCCAACTATGTCAAATTTCAAATGTAGTACAAAAAGTTAATACTCAATTTTGGCAATCGCACTTAAATTGGTCTATAAAATTTCAATTGACTTAAATTAAATTCCTAAATTTATAAGGATAAATTAACATTAACAGCGTGCTAATTTGGCACATTAATTTATTGTGTTCGATAAAATAAAAGGATGTTATTTTATGAGTGTTATTAGTGAAAAAGAAATACGTATATTTTGTGTATCCTGTCATTTTTAAAGTAACATGTAAGTTATCTTTTCTAATGTGTCATATTTTAATTGGATGTTTATTTTAACCTGAGTTACTTTAATCTTATGAGAGTTAATAATATCTTGAAAGACGGTGACAACCTAACAGAAGAAAATGGAACACCCAATAAGACGGTGATACTTAGGAAGCACAACGACGATGACAAAAGAGTGGGGAGGACTAAATGCAATTAGAGAGAGTTGGAGTACCTTTTTTAAAAGAATGATTTGGGAAGAGAAAATAAGACATCCAATGAAACGGTGATACTTGGGAGGCGTAATGACGATCAGAAGGAGTAAACGCAATTAGAGAGAGTTGAAGTACCTTTTTTAGAACAATGATTTGGAAAGAGAAAACGAAATCCCAATGAGATCGTGATGTTTGGGAGGCCCAACGATGAAAAATGGAGAAGGTAACTCAGGTTAAAATAAATACCCAATTAAAATATGACACATCAGAGAGGGTAACTTACATATTAGTTTAAAGAAGGTAGAATAACATTCACCACTGGTTAACGTGTTAAATCAGCACGCTGTTAACATAGATGAGTTTAAAAACTAACTACATAGATACATACATACCCAGCGCTTATTAGCCAAAGCAGTTTGTTTCAAAGCGTTGACAAATTGGTCAACGGAAGGGGCTTCCATGCACATTCTTTGTGCGCCACTCTTCATCCGAATGGCATTTTGTTCTGGACGGAACAGAAGCAGCTGCCCGTTCTCTTTTCTGTATGCTTTCGTGCCTTCGAATAACCCCTGCATACAATACAATTACCCCCACATACTTAATTATTGTTACCTTACCCCACTAACCATGCCACCGCTACAACAAATCTAGAAGCATCAAATTATTATTATTATAAAGAGAAAGTCTAGGGGCCAGCAATTTTTGTGTTTTGTAGCCAGCACTTAACCATTAAAATAAAAGTGAGTGATCTCTCACCATTAGATGTAATCTCACACCATTAAAAACACTATTGATAGTCAATTGATGATTACAAAACACCAAACTTACTGGCCCATAGCATTCCTCTATAATATACCTGGCCATAATTTAAGACAGCAGCTGATGGGCTAAGGTGAATGTTGCCATAAGGATTGAGTTGTCCATGTCCAAAATGCTGCCCCGCACCACATTTGTTTACATACATGTAATCAGTTGGCATTAGTCCAAATCCAAGGTTATCCCAGTCCACATCAGCATACTCATCATTTTCCCTTCATCAATCAAAATCCACACCCACCACCACGACTTCATTATTGTTTCCTTATATTATGTAGCACTATAACCATTATATCTATGTATTCTATTCATTCACCTGTAAGGTGCCGAGTCCGGAACTTCAAGAGAAGACGTCTGAGATGCATACCCATTGTAAGCTCCGATCTGATACATACAGTGTAATTTTGTAGTTACATATGAAAAATGATTATGTTAAGAAGGATAAATGCTTCAATACACGCACATACGTTGCATGCTGTGTTCCACAGGTTCTTATTTGGGGTTTACTCTTATACAGAGTAGAGATGTGTAGAAAATACGAAAAGAGTGACCCAACATGACACGTGGTGAGTCTCGTGACATAATGTATTGAAAAGTTTTCAAATGTACTAACACCGTATTTTAATAATTTTAATCTCTGATTTTAATTAATATATATTATATATATTTTTTATAATTGAGATCAATGGTTAAAATTATTAGAATACCATTGTATTTAATTCTCTTAGTTAAATAATCATCAATAATTTTTTATTAATATTTTCACATTATATTTTTTCAGTAATAGAAAACATGTCACTTTTTCAACTTTGTAGAAATAATGAGATTATGAGAAGAAAATAGTCCAACATCTTTATTAGTATTTAGTTTCATATTAAAGTACACATCTTAATCTTGTAAATTATGGTTTAGGAAGTAATTAGTTAGTCAGTTGAATTAGGTTCTATCATAAATACGTTTAGTCAAATTTTCAACGTTATCTATTTATTTGACAAAGACATTATATAAGGGCTATTTAAAAAAAAAAAAAGAAGAAAAATTCAATTATTGCACAATAGAATTTTTAAATAGAAATAAGATATATCATATATAATAGATTAAAACTGACACCATCACGATGAGTCACGAAACGGAGTGAGGAACCGAGGAAAGAAGAAGCAAAGATAAGCTTGCATGTCGAATAACGGAAAAGCAAACAATAGAGAGAGAAAGAGATTGATGAATTGTTATCAATGAACTATAATAAAGGTGAAAATTGAATGTAGTCAATTTTATGTAAAATTAATTAATTTAATTAAATTTTTAATTAATAATTTTTTATTATTAACTTTATATAAAATTAGTTTTCATCCATTTGAGCTATTACTCGTTGGCAATATAACATTAACACTACACATGCAGCAGCATCACAATTGAATGACAAATAGATCACAAACGAAAAAACAGCGGGAAAAAAGAATAAAGAAACTAATAGAAGCTAAGAATGATAGAAAGAAAACCTTGGAGGAAGAATTAGAATAAGGAGAAATAACGGGTGGAATAAGCAGCGATTTCCTGATGAAACTGGGGAAGCATAGAGCTCTTCGAATCATGGTGGTAGGTAGTTCAGATTAATAGGGTAGGAAGGGTAATTAGCAGAAGGAGGAAGCCCAGGATCTGAAGTAAAAAAAGATAAGCTCTGATCAATGCCTTTGCATATGGCAATTCAAACACGGAACCATGCGTTCCAGTATTTATACAACGCGACCAAACTTTGGTGGTAGATTTTTGTTCGCTTTTTTGGAAGAATGCATATGGAAAGTGTGTGTAATTTAATTTAAATATTTAATATATATATATATTGGAGAAATTATGGGAAAATGGATAGGAAGGAGTTGGCAGTAGTAGTACATCCAAAATGCCCCCATGACCAATATGTCTATGATATATCCACGTCAGTCCATATCCGCTTTGTTCGTAGTTACCTGGTGAATGCGAATTGGCGTGATCATTTTTGTTATTATTAGAAGCTTTAGAGGACAGTTTTAAATTTAATTTTATTGGTTATAGATTTAAAACCTTTGAAAAAATTTCAAGTGCATCGAAAATATCGATATTTCAGTTATTTTAACCGTTGATTTTAATTAATATATATTATATATATATTTTTTTAAAACAACTGAAACACCAGTACTCTCGGTGCACTTGAAATATTTTCAAAACTTTTTTGGTGTAAATTTAATTTGTACTTCAACTTCAAATTCAAATTCTTATTATGTAAATTCTTTAAATACTTATATTTGACATTATCTTGTAACTAATAACACACGTCAAAATTTTCATCTTCTCTATTTTTCTATATAATATAATCGAGCCTCTAGTCTAATAAGCAATACTTAATCCTTTTTTCTATAACCAATTAACCATTACAACTGGCTTATCTTCTTTTTTTTGCACTTATCATGGATTTCAATCCTTCCTCATCACTATCCATCAAATTTTGGTCTACTTTTATTTATATATATATATAACACGTGTTTAAGAAGACGTTTTTTGTAATTCCAAAAAAGAAAAAGGGTCAGTTTGGTCAAAGTCAAGCATATGATATTATTAGAAAAAAATTATACCAATTTGACTAACCGTTTGTCTTAAATGCGATTGCATTAATTTAGGGCACAAGAAATATAGTGTTTTTTAAGTTACTTGGAGTACAAATAACTATAAGGAGTTCACTAAATTTAAATTACATTTTTTTTTGTGACTATTTAAACTGCATTTAATTAAGTTTGTTGGATTTAATTCATATTTAAAAATTATTTAAGGTGCAGCTGCAAGCAATCAAATAGAGAGCTATATTGTGCAACATATCAAAATTAAATTTAAATTTGATTCTTATCGAACTTTTAGATTTAAGTTTGATTTATTTTCTATTTTGTTAAAAGATTTGATTTGATTTTAATTTGTTTAGTATATTTTTAAGAATTTAAAATTTAAATCAAATTTAATCTAAATCCATTAAAAATCAAATGTAACTTAAATTAATTAGCACATTTTAAAAGTTTAAAATTTAAATCAAATCTAATGTAATATATTAAGATCAAATCTTATTTAAATTAATTATTATATCTTTAGAAGTTTAAAATTTAAATCAAATATAATTTAATTTATTAAGATCAAATCTGATTTAAATTAAATAGAATCAGAATCATACTTTTAGTTTAATTTCAGATTTTATAATTTTATTCCCGTGAGACTTGCCTTATTGCCTACATTAAAGCTAATAATTAGGGGTTTAATTATCTAAGCAATTTTGTAAAATATTTATAATATTGGATGAACGAATTTATTGTTTCATTATGAAATGTGGTTTTATGTATGCAAGTGAGGATCAGTAATTTATGCTATGTTTGGTTAGAAGGAAAGAAATAGAAAGAAAAGAAATTGAGTAGATTTTTATTTTTCTTAGATGTGTTTGGATGAAAGAAAAATAAGAAGGAAAGAAATATTATAAAAAGACAATTTTACTCTTGTAATATAAAATATATTTGAAAAAAATGAAGGGGTAATATTGAAAGTGATGAAAAAAAATATGTTTTTCCTCCCTTTTCTTTCTAACATTGGAGAGAAAAAAAATTGGTGGGTCCCACCAGTTTTTTTCCATAATTTTTTTCTCCCCAATTTTTCTTCATAACCAAACAATAGAAAATAATCATTTTCCTTCCTTTTTTCTTTCCTCCCTTTCCTTTCCTTCCATTTCCTCTTCAAACAAATAACTTTTTCAATTTTTGAATTGTACCTCCGGGTTTTTGTGCCTAGGATTTTTTGTGCCTCTGATAGGGTTTCTTGTTAATCCTAATTGCTAATTCTATTCTATTATTTTTCTTGTGAATCTTAATTACTAAGAGTTCACATCTTCTCCAAATAATCTGAGTGAACAGTGAGATTTCATCCTTTTTTAATGTTATAATTCTTTTTCATAACCCATCCTATGGCATCACCTGAGGTGAGAGTTACGCAGAATCCAGAATTACTTGAAACATAAGAGGAGGAGATTGTAGCATTGGAGGTGGAGGATGTGAAGGAAGGAGTCAAAATATGCTCTAAAAGCTTAATAGGGAGACTAATGGCGGATAGAGGGATTAGCGGCGGGACAATAGAGGGTGGATTCGGAGCTATCTAGAATCAACCTGAGGGATTTAAAGTCAAAGTGCATGAAAAAAATATATTCCAATTTTTCTTTTCTAAGGAAGCAGATGTGATAAGGGTGGAAAGGGGATCTCCATGGCTATTTAAGAATTATATGATCCATCTTAGAAGATGGCAGCCAGGTATGAAAGTAGAACAGGAGGACTTTACTCGAATTCCAGTATGGATCCAAATGTGGAGAATGCATGAATTTCGCAAAACAATAACGGTGGCCCGGAGGATAGGTCAAAAACTAGGGAAGGTAATAAAGGCTGATAAATTTGCCATGAGAGGCAAGGAGGACCGGATTATGAAAATAAGGGTTAATATGGATGTGACCAAGATACTACGTCAATCAATAAAAGTAGCTAGTCCGGATAATACAGTTTTTGAAATTATGCTGAAGTATGAAAAATTGGGGATCTATTGTAGTTTCTGCGGTCACATCGGGCATGAAACAAGGAACTGCGAAGAATACCTGGAATTGTCTGCCAATCAACAGAAGATTAAAGAGAGATGGAATAGAGTGTTGAAGGTAGACCAGATCGGGTGGAGAGTGAAAGAGCAAAAGGAGAACCCACACCCAAACCCACGTGAAAAGGAAACTAGATTCTCTCAACCTCATAATAAACCTAGACCAGTAAGCCTTTTAAAAAACCTTTCTAACCTATCATTCAATGACCATAATCCCAACCGTATCCATAATCCAGCATATTCTCAAATACACCTGAACCAAACCAACATTCTAAAACCATCAACTCAGTATCATATCTCAAATCTATGGGAAAATCAAAACATTATTCCATACACTAGAACAGAACCGGTGCCAGGAGGTATGAAAGGTTCGATACGGATAGAAGAAGTAGGGGTGTTTCACGTAGGCAGCACGGAGAGAGGTATTAAAAGAAGTAGTAAACGACCAAAAATCAGACATTTGGCGAGAAATATGGAGGTGACAGAGGTAAGTAGCAAGATTGTTGGTGTTAAGCGAAATTCGGAGCAACAAGATGAGTCCTAGATCAAAGAAGACTCTATTTCATCCACTGAATTTTATTCTGAAGGGCTTCAGGGTGCCATCCCAAAAGCGGCACTCCAAGGTTCATGAAGATGATCATGTGAAACTGTCGGGGTTTGGAAAAACCCCTAACAGTTCACAGCATCAAAGGGTTATGTAGGACTCATTTCCCCGAAGTGGTATTCTTATGCGAGACCAAAAATACTACTTCGTTTGTGGAGAAACAAGGCAGAAAAGCAGGTTTTCAGAGGTTCTATTGTGTTGAACCAAGAGGAATAGCAGGAGGGCTGGTATTAATATGGAAGGAAGGTGAAGATATTAATATTATTTAGCATGATGAATTTTTTATTCATTTCACCTGGAGAGGCAATGTGCATAACAGAATTTGAGAGATTTTTGGAGTACATTTGCATAATGAGGAGGCCCAACGAAACGTTCAATACAATCAGATCTTAAGTATATTGGATACAGCTGGAGAAAATATTTTGATTACTGGTAATTTTAATGCTATCTCAGCCTTTAGTGAAAAAGAAGGAGGAAGAATGAAAACTATATCTTCTATTCAAGCTTTTTGAGACTTTATTAATGGAGGCAGCCTGGTTGATCTTGGATATGAAGGTAGTATGTTCACTTGGAGTAATAAACAGGCAGGAATTAACCTTATTCGAGAAAGATTGGATAGATGTTTGGCCTCTATTCAGTGAAAACAGAATTACCCAAATGGCTCGGTGGTGCACTTAGATGACACAGGATATGACCATAGACCGCTTTTGATTTCCTCGGATAGAGGAGGTTTTAAAACAAAGAGAAGGTTTAGATTTTAGGAAACATGGTGTGATAGCGAAGAAGCTAGGCATGTGGTGGCAAATTCATGGCATATGGAGGTTGAAGGATCTCCGATGTTTGTATTATTCAACAAGCTTAAACAATGTAGACACAATTTAGTGGCATGGCAGAAAAATTCGTCTACTAACTCGAAGAAAAATATTGCTGAATTGAACTCAAAACTGAATGCAGAGAAGGATAAATGTGCAGGGGCTGACACTACTATGATTCGGATCTTAGAGGTGAAACTAGAAGATGAATATGAGATGGAGGAAAGATTTTGGAAAGAAAAAACCAGGGTGCAGTGGTTGCAATGGGGTGATAAGAACACAAAATTTTTTCATGCCAAATTCTGTATGCGGAGCAGCAAAAACAAGTTGCACAGGCTGAAAAGTGATTCGGGTGAGGTTGGTACTAATCCAGAACAAATAGCTAGTATTGCGCAGCAATATTTTGAAAACCTATTTACTACTTCTAAACCAAAGGAATCGATTGAGGAGCTGGAGGGGTTGACTAGAAGGGTAGATAACAATACCAATCGAAGGCTAACTAGACCAGTCTCGGATCAAGAAATCAAAGATGTAGTTTTTCTATTAATCCTACCGCAGCACGTGGAGATGATGGATTCACTGCAAAATTCTATCAGTTTTTCTGGGACAATATTAAAAGGGATGTTCTTAATGCTGTTCATAGCTTCTTTGAGGGAGGGAAGATGCTCAGAGCCTTCAATCATACACACATATACTTAATTCCTAAAGACCCCAACATTAGCAAAATGAACCAGGTGAGGCCAATCAGTATTAGTACTATTTTTTATAAAATTATCTCTAAAATTCTTGTGCATAGATTACAACATACTATGAATAGAATTATTAGCGATAATCAAAGTGCGTTTATAAAGGGCCGGCTCATTAGTGATAATGTATTGATTGCTCACAAATTTATGCACTTCTTGAAGAATAAGAGGTTTGGGGATGAACAACTAGCGTTGAAAGTAGATATGAGCAAAGCCTACGACCGGGTTGAATGAAAATTCGTTTGGACTATTATGGAGAAATTGGGTTTTTGTAGAAGGTGGATGGAGTGGATGAAGGAATGTGTAACGACCGTTTCCTACTCTGTTGCTGTGGAAGGACAACCTTATGGTTATTTTAAGCCATGTAGGGATTGCGACAAGGCGACTCCCTTTCCCTCTATCTATTCTTATTCTGTGCAGAGGGACTCTCCTATCTGCTCCACAGAGGAGAACAGAGGAATGAGATCACTGGAATTCATTTGAATTACAGATGTCCTTACATTACTCATCTATTCTTTGCAGATGACTCAATTATATTTGGTAAGGCAACACCCCAAGTATGTGCTAACATAGCCAAGATCCTACAATCTTATAGTGAAGTGAGTGGACAAGTGGTTAATCTACAAAAGTCATCCTTATTTTTCAGCAAAAATACCAATCCTAAAACTCGAGAGACTTTATCTGATATTCTAAACATTCCCCATGTTGGGAACCAAGATAAATATTTGGGTCTGCCCTCAGTGATACAGAGATCGAAGAAAGCAACCTTCAATTATATTAAGGATCGGGTGGCGAAGAAATTACAGTATTGGAAAAAATCCCTCTTATCAGCCAGCGGTAGAGAAACATTGATAAAAGCCATAGCCACTGCCATTCTGATATATATGTTGGGGTGTTTCAAGCTGCCTGAGACTCTTATTGAGGAAATACAGCGTATGATAATGAGATTCTGGTGGGGACAAAAGGAGAATGAAAGAAGACAACACTGGATTGGTTGGGATATAATCTGTAGACCTCATACTCAAGGGGGATTGAATTTCAAGGATTTAAAAGCCTTTAATCTAGCTATGCTAGGAAAACAAGGCTGGAGAATCATTTCTCGACCTCACTCTCTATTGAGCAAAGTTCTAAAAAGCAGATACTTTAAATACACTTCCTTTCTAAGGGCAGAGACAGGCTACAATCCGTCATGGGGGTGGCGCAGTATTTTGGAAGCGCGAAAAATTTTCGAAGAAGGCTGTCTATGGAGGATAGGACGAGGTGAAAAAGTCAGGGTCTTTGAGGATAGATGGTTAAAACAGGTGGATCCTAGCTCAATTCACAACAATACTACTGCCAACAACCAAATTGAATGGGTCTCACAGCTAATAGATCACAACAAACAATAGCGAAGAGACATTATAGAAGCAACATTTCAACCAGACATTGCACAGATTATTCTACAAACTCTAATAAACGAAGGGGAAGATTTGCTAACCTGGCCATCAGAGTGAAATGGGCAGTACTCTGTTCAATCCGGTTACACCTATGCCTTTAGAACGCTCCACGATCCACCGAAACTGCTACCTGAAATTTGTCAGCAGAAACAAATGTGGCGAGCTTTTTGGAGGATCCAATGCCCTCCCAAAGTAAAAAATTTCCTCTGGCGTGCTCTTCACAATGGTCTTCCAGTGCGATGGAATTTGAACCACCGATTCCCAACAGTTCTGCCACAATGCCCTATATGCCCAAATCCTTCAGAATTGGTGACCTACTTCTTGGCCTCTTGCTCTCACTCAAGACAGATATGGTGTTTGGCAAAGATCCAACCATCAGAAATGGCTGGAGATGACAACATATTCTGGAAATTGTGGGTGCATGTGAGTGGAAGGATGATGGGAGAAGATGGAGGAAACAAAAAAATAGCAAAAATGGCTTTCACCCTCTGACAAATATGGAAAGTGCATAATATGAAGATCTTCGAAGACAAGAGCTCCTCACCTTTTGAAGTTTTCTCCATAGCAGATAAGATGGAAGAGAAATTTGCTACAAGGACATTACATGGATGAAGTAACTATTGAGTTCTTAGTCTCGGTTGTTTTAAAGTAAGTTTAAGTGGGAGTACCTTAGTAAAGTAAGTTAAGTGGGAGTACCTTAGTCTCGATTGTTTTAAAGTAAGTTAAGTGGGAGTACCCTGTTTTGGTTTTCTTTTATTGTGCTGTCCAAAGTTGGACCAATTCTATTTGTTGCTTAATCTTCCAATTAATAATATTATATTATACCTTTGGAAAAAAAAAAGTGAGGATTAGTAATTTACTTTATTTGTTGCATGAAACAATTAAAGAATTTAGTCTAAGGTAATTTTTAGTGTTAGTTATTTTAATGTATTTCTATTGATCTTGTTAAAAACAATTTTTTTGAATATTTAATAGAAAAAATTCTTTCAGTGACCTAAGTTGTTAAAAATAGATATCTTTAAGATCTAATAGAAAAATCCATATCTTATCTTACATTTTTTGTTGTGTCTTTTTTTAGATTATTTTTTTATATTTGGAGTCAGTTATAGGTCATGGTTAAATTCTTATCAATTATTCTTCACATATAAGCCATTTTACCATACAAGTCCATACAAGTCATTTCACTCTGGCTTAAACATGTATATTCCACGTGCCTCTTAATTTAACAAATTTTCAATCAACGCGCGAATAACTTCCTTTTTCGAATTTCGTCGGCGTTTTTCTTCCTTCGTTTTCGTGCATTCTCTCTGTGTTCTCTTTCGTTGTTTTTGTACGTTTCTCCCTACGTTCACTTTCTTTGTTTTTTTCGATTTCCTCTGTTCTCTACGTTTGTTTTTGAAATCAAGCTCTAAAATCATTTTGAAGATAATGAATGATTCAAGTTCAGATTGTCAGCTGAACCACAGCAAAGTAGATTATTGTTTTGAATCCAATGAAGTGCCTGAGATGTGGTTCAATTCCAGTTAATATTTTCGCTAGTAGTTTATGATTATCTATGTGAATAATGTTGTGAACCTTGCTTGTCAAAATTGCTGTTCATTGTTGATTGTTTGAATTGAATGTAATGTAGTTGTTCTGATGAATCTGTTCATTGCTGCCCATTTTATATCAGATTTTTCAGGGTAAATCAGAAATATTTTGGTGTAATAGGGGAGCTTTTCGGTGTATTTATAGGTTCTGACTTTTTCAATTGAACGAGGGTGAATTGTATTATTGTTTTGAATCGAATCAAGTAGTGAGGTGTGGTTTGAATCTAGACAATGTAGTTTGTTTATAGTTTAAGATTTTATAGTTGAATTGTTTTAGTTTCTGTTTCATGCTGATTCTATAGTTGTTGTTGTATTCTACAGTTTATCCTAGCTTTAATATGGTATATTTTGGATGTATTTTACAGTTTCTGTGCGATGTTGATGAGCAGTTTATTCCAAAAGTTGGGATGACTTTTAACACGCTTGAAGATGCTGCAAAATTTTACAAAGATTATTCGAAAGTTGCAGGTTTTTCTACAAGAGTTCGGAGCACAAAAAAGAAGGGAGATGAAATTAAGAACCAATTGATTACATGTAGCAGAGAGGGGAAATGAAAATTAAAAATATCTCCAACCGAGAAGACAAATCCCTCAGCAGGATTAAATTGTCCTGCAAGAATTTATATACTTATATTGAAGGACATTGGTGTTTGGATCATTTCGAAGGTCGTGTTGCATCATTTACACTCCTACTGTGCAAATCAAGTAGAGATGCTTAAACAGCACAGGAAACTAAGCATGTCCGTGCATCGTACAATAGAGAATAACGAGAAAGTCAGAATCAAACCAAGCAAAACATACCAATAATTTGTCGCAGCAGCCGGGGGTGACCATGAGTTAAATTTTATCGAAAAAGATGTGCAAAATTACATCACGAGAGAAGTGTGAAATGTTTCAGAACTAGAGGATGCAAACAAATTAGGAAAATACTTATTAAGAATGAAAGAGAAGAATCATATTAAGATTAAGATTGCCTTTTGGGTGGACGCAAGGAGCAAGGTTGCCTGAGTATTTCGGAGATGTTATTTCATTCAATACCACATACAATACAAACAGGTAATATTATGTTCTGGTTTATGCTGTTCAGGTAATGTTGTTTTTTAAATCTACAGTCGGGGTATATATTGCATGTTTTTGGGTGTAGAGAGATATTATTTCGGCGGATTTAATGATTTTTTTCTGTTTCGTCATATTCAGATATAATCTGATTTTTAGTTCTTTTGTAGGGATAAATCATCACGGTCAGTCAACACTTCTGAGATAACGAGGATACTCAATCATTCAAATGGTTATTCAAATGATGGCTTTGCTGCATGAGAGGAAATGCTCCGAAAGGCATTCTCACCGATCAATACGCATCGATGCAAAGAGTCCTCAAGGCTTATATGCCCACAACGATTCACCGGTGGTGTATTTGGCACATAATGAAGAAGATTCCAAGAAAATTAAATGGCTACAAGCGACACGAAGAAATCGAACACGAGATGAGTCATGTTGTTTGGAACTCCCTTACAAAAGAATAATTTGATAAGAATTGGAATGATTTTCTGATGCAATATGGTCTTGGGGACAACAAGTGGCTTTCAGGTAATGTTGTTTTTTAAATTTGTAACAGAGGTGTACATTGCATGTTTTTTGGTGTATCTTAGTTCTTATTTAGGTATTTTTTGCAGAGCTTTTCGAAGATTGTCATTTATAGATTCTAGTTTATCTCGATCACTACTTCTGGGCCGGAATGAGAAACACACAAAGGAGTGAGAGCATGCATACTTTTTTTAACAAGTTTATTATGCAAAATAGCTCACTTATCTAATTCGTCAAACAATACGATAATTGCCTAGGAAGTAGGGAGCAGAGAGAGAGAATCAGATGTTGCAGATTTTCACACCGTCATATCGTGTGCAACAAAATCCTCAATAGAAGCTCAGTTTCAACAGGTGTATACCCACGATAACTTTAGGAAAGTCCAAGCACAATTTAGAGGGAAGGTGAATTGCATAACAAGGTCAACACACTCCACTCTAGGCTATACGGTATACAAAGTTATAGAACAAATTTCTAACTCAACATTCAACAAGTTTACAGTTACATACGACAATGTAGCAGCCAAAGTGAAATGCCAGTGCTTATTATTCGAGTCAAGAGGGATATTGTGTCCTCACTCTCTGAGAACGTTAAGTTTTGAGCGAGTAAACAAATTGTCACTGAGATGCATATTGGAACGATTGAGCAAGAATGTAAAGAGGAGGCACACACACATCAAGAGAAGCCACGACGAGCCTCTTTTGGAGCCAAGAAACAAGAGATTTGACGATTTGGTGTTCCGGTCACAAAATATATGTGAATTTACATTAGAATCCGAGGAGCTGGCCGCCATTTTGCACCGCGCTTACGATAATGCTATGATTGAGATGCAAGAACACAAAGCCAAAAGCAACGGAAAATGTTCGTTATCTCACGAAGATGCTAATTTGGAAACTATTAACGAGCTTCAAAGCCCTCCATAAGTGAGAACAAGAGGACTCCCAAAAATAGACTAGGTTCAAAGACAGAAAAATAGATTGCAAATGCTTCAAAGAAAAAGAATATGAAAGCTCTAACCGAGGTAAAAGTGATGATCGTTAAATAGGGGGTAATTGAGTTTATTTTTGTTAATAGTTTTGATAATATGTGAGTTTATTTTTTTGCAGTTGAACCTTTTTTATGGTGGATCAGTGGTGTAATCAAATTTGAGCCAATATAATGGACATGTTATGAATTACCAGTTCAAAGATTCAGTAGCATAGGATAGGTTTTAGTGTGTAGAGTGACACTATTTCGGGGTAGCAGTGACATTTTTTGGGTGTATTTTGCATCCTCTTGTTTTTGACATCACATATATACACTACCTGTTTCACATCATTATATTCATACATACACACTCAATATCCAATCATAATTAATTAGGAGATTCACTAGGGTTTGAGGATCCTTACCTTGAATGTGCCTCAATCAAACAAAAATCCGATAATTTCCGCGAGCTAATTCGAACCTAAGACACCAAAATCATACAAATTCTCAATTTTAACACCCCTCAAATTTGAATCTGAGAAGGAAATATTTGGGTAATAAAAATGAATTTCTTACCAAATTATTCTATGGGTTTTGTAGAGGATTCTGAGACGAACGCGTGGCCGTTGACGGCTCGTCAATCGGAGCTCCGAATCAAAAGATATGGAAGATTGAAGTTGGTCAAGGGTTTGGAGTTCTCTCTCCTTCTTCCCCTTTTCATTTTCAACGTGATTCCCTTATGAGGGAGGAAGAAGAGCTGAAGCTCTTTGTGTTTTATTGAATTAGGTTAGGTCATGGGCCCAATATGGGCTCGGTTTTCTCAGTTCGGCCCGTTTGACCCAATTTTGGGCTAAATCCTTTGAAAATAGTGTCAAAATTCTTATTTTAATTAGTTCTATCTTATTAAACTATAAAATTCTATTTTCTAATTTCTTTAAACAATAATTAATTTATTCATTAATTATTTACTAATTTTGCGGGTTTTACATCCTACCCACCTAATTAAAAATTTTGCCCTCAAAATTTCTCAAGTCTTCATATACGCCCTCTCAATACCAACCAACCTCATATCATTCATTCTACTATTCTCCAACATCAATTTAACACCTTATCCCCTATTCAAGCCTAAGTCATACGTATTTGTTTTACTCTTAGGTTCATTTAGCTCTTTCTCAATGACTACAAACTTTCTTACCCTCGTAGGGTTCTTGAATATCAATTTCTTCTCGACTGTGTAAAACACCAACCAATTCCTCAATTTCCATACTCACATTACCTAATCGTTGAAAACCTATAATATCAGTTGCCTAGAAATTAGTCATTCTCCACTTCCTACACAAGTGTTGAATTTCACAAACTTTCATTCTAATCCAAATCCAAACTATACCAACGCCAATTTCAAGCCCCTTCTACTCTAAATCATCAAGTTCTAATCAATTCAAGCCTAAACAAATCATCAAATCAACTACCCACCTCCAAGTATTTCACTCAACAATCCAAAATCAACATACCGATCTCACATATATCACTGCCAAGATTCCTATCTCGGCATCCCCTCATCGGTTTATTTTTGGAAACTCCTCTCCGAGTACCTTGCTCATGTCCATGAGACGCCATTCGGGTCCTGTCCACACCAAATAAGCGATATCAAGGTGATCAGCCCCAATATCTCAAGTTAAGTGCTTCAAATCACCAAAGGTACACTCATGAACTTCATGCTAGACGTATCAACTAGATACCCTAACTAGCATAGGTACAGACTCAGAGTATGCATTGAAGCATAAGCAGTCCATCCCTCAGGCTCATGAGGACGAACTACTCTGATACCATAATGTAACACCCTAATATACAGATCCTTATGCTCGAGTCATAAGTCGACGATATTATGGTGGTACGACTCAAGGTGGAATAAAAGTAAGTATATATATATATATATCTAGAGTGTGTGTGTGTGTGTGTGTGTGTGTGTGTGTGTGTGTTTTTTTTTCAATGAAAGAATTAGTAAACAAGAAGCCTAAAAAGGAATAAAATAAAATCACCAACGAAAAACACTCTCGTATATAGATAACAGACGAAAGGAAAAACGTGTTTTGGAAAGTGATAAGAATAAGATAAGGACAAGACGTGTATATATATATAGTAAATAGCCACTAGTCGCGACCTGCGAAGTTTAGGCTGGCTAGGGTACAAAATTTAAATCTAGTTTGACAACAGTATTTCCTATCTCTCTCAAAGATACATCATCGCCTCTATAGGCAAGTTGCAAATTAAACATTTATGTACATCATATTGAAGATTTTTCAAAATAAACAAGAGAGATTCTAAAAGTACAAAACAGAACTCAATTAAACTTCGCCGCCTTTCAGACGAATCCAACTCACTGCTGAGCACCAGAACCTGCATCTGAAAAATAGAGAATATATACGGAATGAGAACCCCCGACCATGGGTTCCCAGTACGGTAAAAGTGCCAAATAAATATAAGGCACTATAACATAACTTCACTAAGCATCTTAAACTTCTTACCTCATTATATCCATCCTAAGTTCTCACTAATCCATAACTTGGAAACTATCATAGGGGACTCTAATTCTAACCCAATATCCTTCAGGCTTTTACTACCTTCCAACCGAACAATCCAAGAACCGAACCATCCCTCAAGTAATTCAACTTTATACAAACACAGACAATATAGACAAGTAATGCAAAATCAAGGCAAGACAATTAGCAAATAATCATGAAACATGTACAATTAGGCAAACCAAACAATTAAGCAAACCTAACAATTCAAACATATGCATATGATGTATGTCTATCCTACTGGCTGTGAGCTCATGTGTCGGTTAACTACCAAAACCCGACACACTCGGTAGATAACCCGGATACCGTCTCTCGACTGCGCATCTCCAGGAGGCATAAAATGGGGGGGGGGGATTAGTGCCCTACCACCTTCTCTTGGAGGCATACACCAGGGGAAAATAAATCGGAGGATTAGTGCCCTACCACCTTCTCCTAGTGAGGCTGTGCCATACCGGTCGGGGTATTACTGTCCTACCACCTTGCAGACAGAGAGAGAAAGAATGTGAAGGAACACATCGGGGGATTAGTGCCCTACCACCTTCCTCGTATCCTACAAAACACAATCACAAGAAATACGGGGGAATGAATCGAGGGATTAGCGCCTTACCGCCTTCCCCACATCCCACACAATCACAAGGAATGCGGGAGAATGAATCAAGGGATTAGCGCCCTACCGCCTTTCCCACATCCAACACACTCATACCATCATCAGGTTCATTCATTCTCAACATCTCTACACTTCCTTAACGTATACCCGGAGCGAGTGGTTAGTGCCACCGCCTCTTAGCCAGTCACCTCTATCTCATTCAATTCAATCAAATTCAATCACCATCATACCTTACGTTATCATCATCATCAACCCATCTCTAACTCAATTGAAATTCATTATTATCATCATCATAATTACATTAGTTCGATCAACACTTCACAAGCCCGATATCACCACTACACAATCATAATTCATTACTCCGCAACTTGCTTCACTCCCAAGTGACTACCTTTTCCTAGCTTCATCTCATTACTAGACATACTACTAAGATCTAGGGGCTAAAAGAGTAAAAATAGAGGTTTAGGTGTTAAAAATGAGATTTTAAAATATAAAATTCACTTTGCTGAAAACAGGGGCGTTGCTCGCGTACGCAAGGGCTTGTTTTACCTTGCTTGCGTACGCAACTCCTCAAAATCACTGCTCGCATATACGAGATGCCAAACCCGAAAGGTTGGCCGCGTCTCATGCAAGTGTCGCGTTCGCAAGTTCTGCAAAATGGGCAAAAATGCTAAGTGCAGCAAAATTTTAATTGTTGCACACCGAACTTCTGACGCGCATAACTTTCTCATTTTAAAATATTTTTCATCTGTTCTTCAAACGGCATAAACTTCATGGACCCAATTTTCAAATGAAATAAATTTCGAAAGGATTGGGGTTCTGGAAGCTATGGCTCACCGAATTTCAGCCAAAAATTAAGTTTTCATTCAAAATCATAAACCTCCATTCTTTACAACTTCCTAACTTATTTCCCAAAATTCCAAGCTTTACAACATTACCAAACAAACCAATTCATGTCCCAATTCCATACAAAATCCTTCCATACCCTTTTTACCCCTTTCTCAACACATAACTATCCAATCCTATCAATTTTAAAACAATAACTTTGTAATCAAATATCGTTTATGCATAATTCAACATTATATCACTATCATCACTTATACAAGCATCATTCATCGTTCTTACCTTTTTCCGGTCTCTGGCCTATTTTTCATGGCCTCCGGCCCAACATTTATCAATTCAATATATATACATATTACTTATAAATGCACAATCATAGTCCAATCTCAACATCATCTATACTAACATCAATTCCATCCATACTAATATCAATCTTATCCATACATCCACTACACATATCAACAATATACACCCAAATTCAACATACCCTTGTGCAGCCTTTTCATTTGTTTTTTTTTTTTTTGATTTTCTAAAAATTGTTGTATTTCTTCAATTCTGACAGTAAATACAAAAGAATAAGTTAGTAAATAAAATTTTGATGAAAAAGAGTAAGATAGTTGTATCTTACACATCATCGGATTCAGTTTCTTTTTCGGAAGAAGAATCCTCAACAATGTGCTTTCTTTTTCTAGATTGCGTCCTGAAAATCAAAGAAGTATCAATCACACAAACACAACAAAATTGATGATGATATACCCCCCGAAAGTAACACATACTTTTTTGGTGAAGTCTGAAATTTTTTCTTCGATTTTTGTAATTATTGGCTCTGATTCTTCACTTCTGACAATAAATGAGAAGCACTCTGTTCATACATAAAATTTTGATATAAATAGAAAATATTGCAATGCAATGACAATTTCAGAATTTAACTCATCATCAGATCCATTTTTGCTTTCCGAAGAAGAATCCTCTACAATCTGCTTCCTCTTTTTGGATACCATTCTGAACAGCAAACAATCATTAGTAAAAAATACCATAAAAATGATAAAATACATCCAAAAATATTACTTACTTTTTTATTATTCTGGTTGGTTGTTTTCTTGTTTTTGTTGGTTCCTCTGAGTCTTGTTCAAACTCAGACTCAGAGAAAATAGCTATATCACTCTCTGATAAAATCTTGGTACTCAATCTTTATTTTTTATGAGTAACTCATGTGATAAAGATAAAAATATATGGTAGTTAGATCATATATGTGGTAATCATATGTCTAATAGAAAAGAATTATTTTCTTCACTAGATGATTCGGTTAAATCATTAATGAAGTTTGGAGATAGTACAAAAAATTCTATTGAAGGAAAATGGTGAATACCAATTAGATTGAAGAACGGTTCTTTGAATTATATCTCTAATATTTTCTATACTCCTGAACTTGATTACAATTTACTGAATATGGGGCAATTATTTGAGAAGGAATATAAGATGATAACCTATCATAAATTTTGTACTGTAGTTGATAACAAAGGAAGGTTCATTGACAAAGCAAAAATGACTTTAAACAGAATGTTTCGATTGAAAATTCAACATATTAGTTTCTTTTGTATGAGTTCTATGATATTCGATGATAGTTGGCTGTGCATATGCGGTTTGGGATTTTCACTTCTCTAGCCTGAATTACTTGTCAAAAAAAGAACTTATTTTTTAACAAATGAAAAAGAAATATAGAGATCCAATCCCTACAAGAAAGTCATGAAGAGCCAGAAGGTTACTTAAAATTATGCATTCAGATTATTGTTCTATAGAAGTACCAAAAAATGGTGATAACAGGTATTTTATCACTTTTATTGATGATTTTAGTATTTATGGATATATTTTCTGAAGCAAAAATCAAAAGCATGTAATGCTTTCAAGACATTTAAGACATTTGTTGAAAAATACAGTGGTTGTAAAATTAAAATTCTCAAAATGGATAGAAGAACAGAATATCTTGCATGTTCAAATTATTTTAAGTAATACAGAATTTAACACCAACTAACAACTAGATATACTCATCAACAAATTAAAATAGAGTTGCTGAAAGAAAAAATAGAACCATTATGGATATTGTTTTATGCATGCTCAAGTAAAAATAAAAGTCTAAAAAATTTTGGACAGAGGCAGTTATGACAACAGTTCATATTTTAAATATGTGTCCAATAAAGAGTGTGCTTGATAAAACTTCAAAGGAAGTTTGGAGTGGAAGGCGACCTTCCATGCATCATTTTAGAGTTTTTTTTATATATTGCTTATGCCCATGTATCAGACCAGTTAATTAAGGAAGAAGTTAGACGACAAAGGCGAAAAATATATCTTTATCAGCTATAGCGCAAATTCAAAATTATAGAAGTTGTATAATCTATAATGAAAGAAAGTGATCATCAGCAGAGACATAACATTTGATGAGAAAGGCATATGGGACTGGAACACAAAGACAGAAAAGCAGTCGATTGTAATTTCAAATACATATGATGATGATGAAGAAAGACAACTAGACACAACCGAATAACCAGAATCATCTAAAAGACCTCAAGAGAGCAGAGACTACCTTCTAGATTGGAAAATTATGAAGTTAGCAATGATAATGATCCATCCAACGAAGAAATCATCAATTTTGTTCTATTTCTGATTGTGAGCCAACAAATTATGAAGAAATCTCTAGAGACAACAAGATTCATGTCATTGAGAATAATGATACATGAGAGTTTACAGATTTGTCGGCAAAAAAGAAGTCGATCGGAGTAAAGAGGGTTTACAAATGAAGGGTTAGCCCAATGGTGAAGTTGGTCCCTACAAGATAAAATTAGTTGATTAGTAGGGATACAAACAAAAACCAGTATTCCATGGAAGGTTGAAGCATATTGATAGTCGATTTGACAAAAGTAGAGAATTGGTGAATGAAAAAGAGGTATTAATCGAGTTTTACCTTGCAGAAGAGAAAGTAGTAGATATTTTTACAAAGCTATTGAAGATTAAGTTATTTTACAAGTTGAAGATGATGTTTTGAATGATTGATTCTGCAAGTTTGATTTAAGAAAGACAATATCAACAATAATATATAAATTAACTTTCATAATCACCATCATACTAGAAGAACCAAAAAACATTCTAGTTGTCAAGTTTAAAAGTCAAAACATAACTTGGATAATGATAACCAAATGACAACTTGTATGATATTTTTTGGTGGCATTTATCTTGGTCCCTCTTAATGTTTGTCTAACACAATTATATATTTTTTTTTTGCAAAAACACCCTTAATCAATTATTATAACATTAGTACTATATCTCTTATTTATTACAAGAATAACCCAATATTAATCATTTACCATCATATCCCTATTTCTTTGTTGGGTCAATTAAAATTATATTAATGACTAATTTAACAAAACACTAGAAACTCTGAAACCTCTTAGGGTTCATATGGAGCACACACCTGATAATGGAGGCAGCAATGGCGGTTTCAACAGTGGCACAAGAGAAGTGCGACCACCGGTAAGTCCTCTCTATTGCATGAATATTATATTTTATCACATAGTTTCTTCTTCCTTCCACATTAATGGTTCCATGTTCATTTTTTCATAAATTTAAATCCGTTTCTTGTACATAGTTGTCGATATTTTCTGCTTGGCCATTGATGTTTTTTCTTCCTTTTGTTTGTTTAATCGATATTGAGTTTAATAGCATAAGGGAGATTGTTTTCTACATTTTCAACGCTTTCTTCTATTTTACTTATTTTAGAATTTAATAAGTTAAAAAAAAATATAGAACCAGAACAGTGCTATTATTTTCATGTTAGTGGTCTCTGCACTTTGATTTATTAGAATACTATTTGTTTTATATTTTTTCGGTTGCAAATAAAATTGCTAAGTAGGATCTTGAAGTGGATGATAAAATGGAAGAAAGAGTATTCTTTGATGAGATGATAGAAGAGTCAGATGATACAGAGGAATTTCAAGGAATGTATCAAGATGAAATTGAGCAGGAAGCTGTGAATTCTGAGGATTTAGGGGAGCAAGAATTTCAAGCAATGTTTGATGGGAATGATTTTTCGCATGAGGTGGATGAATTATATCGAATAGAAGATATTGAAAATATTGCCATGGTTGATTTTCTGAACATAGGTGCTCATGAGATGGAATATTTTCATTTTCCTAATCTTCAGATAGCATTTGATTTCTATAACCATTATGCAAAATCTGTTGGTTTTGGTGCTAGAAAAAGTAAGACTTGGAAAAATAGCAAAGGAGAATATGTGAAACAATTGTTTGTGTGCTCTCGTGAGGGATTTAGACCAGAGAAATATTATAATATGGAAAACAGAGAAAGGGAGCCAAAATCTGAGACTCGTTGTGGTTGCCTGGCTAGGTTTGTAGTTCGTTTTGTGGCTTACACTGGAAGATGGCATGTGGCTTTGTTTGTTGAATCTCACAATCATGATTGCCTTGATCCTAGGTTAGTTGGTTTCCTTCCTACACATAGAAAAATGGCAGAAGCTGATGCTAGTCAAATGAACAACATGAAGGATGCAGGCATTAGCACACCCCATATTATGCTATGTTAGCTAATCAAGCAGGTGGTTATGAAAATGTTAATTATACCTTAAGGGATATGTATAATGAGATTGCTAGGCGAAGGCGTCATGTCCTGGGTGATGCTAGAGCGGCATTGCGATACCTCAAAAACCAGAAATTTGAAGATACAAACCTCTATTATGAGCACATAGTTGATGCTAAAGGGGTATTGCGAGCTTTATTTTAGTGTGATGGAAGAAGCCAATTAGATTATGAAGTATTTGGAGATGTGCTTGCCTTTGATGCAACATACAAGAAGAACAAGTACTTGTGTCCAGTAGTAGTGTTTTCCGGTGTGAATCATCACAACCAAACAGTAGTATTTGGAAGTGCTCTAGTTACCGATGAGAGTAAGGAGGTCTACGTGTGGTTATTACAGCAATTATTGGCAGCCATGAAGGGAAAAGCACCTGTATCTGTGATTACAGATGGTGCTCCATCAATGAGATTTGCAATTGAGACGGTATTCCCAAATGCCCATCATAGATTATGTGCTTGGCACCTCATTCGGAACGCCACAAGTAATGTTGGAAACCCAAAATTTACATCTATGTTTAAGAAGTGCATGCTAGGAGATTATGAAATTAGTGTGTTTGAGCAGAAGTGGTTTGGAATGGTTGAGGAGTTTGGTGTAGCTGAAAAGAATTGGATTATTGACATGTACGAGAAAAGGCATATGTGGGCCACTGCACATATTTGAGGCAAGTTTTTTGCAGGATTTAGGACAACTTCTCGATGCGAAGGTTTGCACTCTATTATTGCAAAATATGTTAAATCTCAATACAATTTGGTTGATTTCATAAAGCATTTTAAGCGGTGTCTTACCTACCTAAGATATAAGGAGGTTGAAGCTGACTATGTTTCCATATCTGGTCTTCCAGTACTTAAAACAGCATTAGAACCTCTGGAAAGGTCTGCATCAAATTTCTATACACGAGAGATATTTTTTATATTTCGAGGCATGCTTGTTAGGGCTGCAAGAATGAAGGTTGTGCAAGATGTGGCATTTGATTCATTTGTACTTTATACAATATCTAAATATGGAAGTCTAAATAGTTCATGGGAGGTGTCTGTAGATAATGAAAGGACGAAATTTAATTGTTCATGCTTAAGGATGGATTCTTTTGGAATTCCGTGTGAGCATATAGTTTGTGTGCTGGGGTTTCTTAACATCCTTGAGCTACCAAAGTCTCTTGTGTTGACAAGATGGTCGAAGAATGCCAAGAAAAGCACTTTCGATTCAAGTGGCGTTACTTGGGAGTCTATAATATTGAGTCAATATGGTTGCTTGATGGATTGGTGTCGGCAGTTGTCCTATGTCGCTAGTCGAAGGCAGGAGAGATTCCACCTTGTTCGAGATACTGTTATGAGCCTAATCGAAGATTTCAAGATTGAAGATGAACAAGAAAAGCAAGTTGGTGCTGAAGCTAATGATTCAGATGGTATTTTTCCTAAGAATCCACAAAATTGTAGGTCTAAGTGTCGTCCTGGTGAAAAGGTAAAACGAAAACCACAATGATGTAGTATTTGTCGCATGGAAGGGCATAATAAAAAATCTTGTCCATTGGCAAAGGACATTCAGCAGCAGACCAATGCAACTTCTTATGGCCTAAATAGGAACCATGTTGAGGAAGGTTTGGATGCAGATGCAGAAATGGTAATACTTACTTTAATGATTTGCGTACCACAACATATTAATTATATAATTTTCATTAATAAGAGTGGAAATTGATCAATATTTTATTTGATATTGCAGGAATTTTGGGCATCTGATCTTGAAGAAGATTATGAAGAACAAGAGTTTTGGGCAGGAGATTCTGATGCAAGTGCCGACATGGAACTTAGTGAAGAGTTCTCGATGTAGTATTATATAAATTATTATTATGTGATATTTGAATAAAACTTGAGTAATTGAACTTTGTGTATGAATTTTCATGATGAACTTGGTGTTATTTGCTTAATTGCTATGAAAAAAGTGAGATTTGAGACAAGATTGGTATATTTATAATAATGAGTACATTTTGAGTTATGGCTTACAAGAGACGGTTTTGTGATCTTGTAATTGTAAGATGCAGAACTCAGCAAGAAGAGTCTTATTATGATTAGTTAAAGCATGAAAGATTGTAAAAGAAGTGCAGTTGGGTTAATTGTGAAGAAGGTTCAATACGGTTTGAGGACCCTTCAGAAAGGTTGTTGCTTGCGCTTTTGTATACTGACATTACTCTCTGTTCTTCTTAGCTTTTGTATGAATTTTATTGAGGAATATGTGCATGAAAGTAGATAGCTTATATTTAATGTATGGTTGCAGTAACAGTTAGACCAAGATTTCGGGGGAATATAAGCTTGATGCATGAAAGGCATCCTTTCTATGGCATGATAGTGTGGTTATGTATTTGCTGAGACATGTGTTTGAACCTGGAATAAAAAAAAATCATGTGTGAATCTTTAACTAATCATTTTCAATTTGGAATGGCAAAGAACACATGATGAATATAGGTGAGCATAACGTTACAACAAACTCACACACATGTAAACTCACACACATGTTCCAACAAACTCCTAAA
>NC_029791.2:125174142-125184060 GCF_000816755.2 Arachis ipaensis | reverse complement strand
ACTAGGGTTTACATGAGTAAGTAATTGATGCATAAATCCACTTCCGGGACCCACTTGGTGTGTGCTTGGGCTGGGCTTTGAGTGTTACACGTGTAGAGGTCCTCCTTGGAGTTGAATGCCAGCTTTAGTGCCAGTTTGGGCGTTCAACTCTGGTTTTGGCTCCTTTTCTGGCGCTGGACGCCAAATTTGGGTAGAAAGCTGGCGTTGAACGCCAGTTTACGTCGTCTATTCTTGGCCAAAGTATGAACTATTATATATTTCTGGAAAGCCCTGGATGTCTACTTTCCAACGCAATTAGAAGCGCGCCATTTCAGTTCTGTAGCTCCAGAAAATCCACTTTGAGTGCAGGAAGGTCAGAATCCAACAGCATCAGCAGTCCTTCTTCAACCTCTGAATCTGATTTCTGCTCAAGTCCCTCAATTTCAGCCAGAAAATACCTGAAATCACAGAAAAACACACAAACTCATAGTAAAGTCTAGAAATGTGAAGTTAACATAAAAACTAATGAAAACATCCCTAAAAGTAACTAGATCCTACTAAAAACATACTAAAAACAATGCCAAAAAGCGTATAAATTATCCGCTCATCAGCATGTGATAGTAAATAAATATATATTTGTATGGTATAAGATACAATACAAAATCAAATATAACTTTAGCCATTATTAATAAAATTCATCCAAAAAGAATTAGATATTAAATAAACAAATAAGCATTGGCATATGTTTTATATTACACTAACCGTCGTCCAAATAAGTATGTTTGATTCCTCATCTGCCATGCATTTTAGATCCTCATTTCCATCTATTTTATAACATATATTCCACAGTTTCACATTTTCATCCATTTTATAACATATATTCCATAATCCCACATATCCAACACAAACAATAGAAAGCCATGTCAATATATTAAAATTTTGCTTCTATTTCTTTTTTTTTTTACTTTTTTTTCCTCTCGAGTCCACTTACCCATTTGCCTGTTTTAGGATCAATGTTTCATAGCAACACTCAAAAACCTCCTCTGTGAATACTACACTCTCATCTATAGTCACATCCAACTCCTAGAGAAAGATTCCCTATGACAAGCCAAAAAGAAAAGAAGGGAAGAAAATAAAAAAAATATACCGTAAAAGTAGCAAGTAACACCTAAGATATAATCAGCATCACTTCTATTTCACTTACAACATATTATCTATTTTCTTCTGCCACTCGAAGTCTGGTCCATTGTGTATGGTGTCTAACACCTGATAAGCAAAAAGTGAAGCTCACAGATACAGACAAGTGCAACGGATCGTTCAAATAATACCACGGTGAGTGGATATTGTTCCAACTAGGATTAAAAGATTGAGCACGCAAATATCAAATTAAACTACTAATTAGATCAATACAACCTGTGTTGGTGATTGTTGAAAACCCTAGAATGCTTGAAAAATTTAATGCTGAATGCTTTGAGATAATGATTGTTGAATTGGAAGAAATCAATGGCAGTGAATGTCTAGGGTTTTGGAGATGCTCATGTTATAAGGAGAATCAACTTTGTTAACCTAATTCTAAAAGTTGCAAGTCTTTGTTCACAGCGAATCTTAAGTAACCGATTTTTGATGTCTCGACTCCTCGGTTTCTTCTCAATTAACCAACGGCCAATGCCTTGATCAATCAATTAATTGAAAAAGTTAAGTGCAAAATCCGATTCAGTTTCTCATAAGATGAGTACTTAGGTCGGGTGGCATTTACGTAGGTCCCTCATAATGTTTGTCTAACACAATTGATTTTGTTTTTTTTTTTTGCAAAAACACCCATAGTCTATTATTGCAACATTAGTACCATATCTCTTCTTTATTACAAGAATAACTTAATATTGATAATGTCCCTACTTTTTTATTGTGTTATTCAAAAATATATTAATGACTAATTTAAATATTAAATAAAATAATTAGTCTTCTAAATAACAAAACAACAGAAACCTGAAACCTCTTAGGGTTCATATAGAGCACGCAGATTTTAATAGAGGCAGCAATGGCAGTTCAGATGGTGGCACAAGAGAAGTGCGACTACCGGTAAGTTCTCTCTAATGCATGAATATTGTATTTTATCACATAGTTTCTTCTTCCTTCCACATTAATGAATCTCTGTTCATTTTTCGTAGATTTAAATCTGTTTCTTGCACATAGTTATTGATATTTCTTGCTTGGACATTAATGTTTCTTCTTTCTTTTGTTTTTTAATCGATATTGGTGTTTGATAGCATAAGGGAAATTGTCTTCTACAGTTTTAATGCTTTCTTCTATTTTTTATTTTAAAATTTTAAAAAATATAGAACCAGAACAGTGCTATTATTTTCATGTTAGTGGTCTCTGCACTTTGTTTTATTAGAATACTATTTGTTTTATGCTTTTTTTATTACAAATAAAATTGCTGAGCAGGATCTTGAAGTGGATGATAAACTGGAAGAGAGAGTATTCTTTGATGAGATGATGGAAGAGTAAGTTGATACAGAAGAATTTCAAGAAATGTATCAAGATAAAATTGAGCAGGAAGCTGTGAATTCTGAGGATTTAGGGGAGCAAGAATTTCAAGCAATATTTGATGGGAATGATTTTTTACATGAGGTGGATGAATTATATCGAATAGAAGATATTGAAAATATTGCCATGGTTGATTTTCTAAACATAGGTGCTCATGAGATGGAATGTTTTTATTTTCCTAATTTTTAGATAGCATTTGATTTCTATAACCATTATGCAAAATCTGTTGGTTTCGGTGCTAGAAAAAGTAAGACTTGGAAAAATAGCAAAGGAGAATATGTGAAGCAATTGTTTGTGTGTTCTCGTGAGGGATTTAGACCAGAGAAATATTATAATATAAAAAACAGAAAAAGAAAACCGAAATCTGAGACTCGTTGTGGTTGCCTGGCTAGGTTTGTAGTTCGTTTTGTGGCTTACACTGGAAGATGGCATGTGGCTTTGTTTGTTGAATCGCACAATCATGATTGCCTTGATCCTAGGTTAGTTGGTTTCCTTCCTACACATAGAAAAATGGCAGAAGCTGATGCTAGTCAAATGAACAACATGAAGGATGCAGGCATTAGCACACCCCATATATATGCTATGTTAGCTAATCAAGCAGGTGGTTATGAAAATGTTAATTATACCTTAAGGGATATGTATAATGAGATTGCTAGGCGAAGGCGTCATGTCCTGGGTGATGCTAGAGCGGCATTGCGATACCTCAAAAACCAGAAATCTGAAGATACAAACCTCTATTATGAGCACATAGTTGATGCTAAAGGGGTATTGCGAGCTTTATTTTGGTGTGATGGAAGAAGCCAATTAGATTATGAAGTATTTGGAGATGTGCTTGCCTTTGATGCGACATACAAGAAGAACAAGTACTTGTGTCCGGTAGTAGTATTTTCCGGTGTGAATCATCACAACCAAATAGTGGTATTTGGAAGTGCTCTAGTTACCGATGAGAGTAAGGAGGTCTACGTGTGGTTATTACAGCAATTATTGGCAGCCATGAAGGGAAAAGCACCTGTATCTGTGATTACAGATGGTGCTCCATCAATGAGATTTGCAATTGAGACGGTATTCCTAAATGCCCATCATAGATTATGTGCTTGGCACCTCATTCGGAACGCCACAAGTAATGTTGGAAACCCAAAATTTACATCTATGTTTAAGAAGTGCATGCTAGGAGATTATGAAATTAGTGTGTTTGAGCAGAAGTGGTTTGGAATGGTTGAGGAGTTTGGTGTAGCTGAAAAGAATTGGATTATTGACATGTACGAGAAAAGGCATATGTGGGCCACTGCACATATTTGAGGCAAGTTTTTTGCAGGATTTAGGACAACTTCTCGATGCGAAGGTTTGCACTCTATTATTGCAAAATATATTAAATCTCAATACAATTTGATTGATTTCATAAAGCATTTTAAGCGGTGTCTTACCTACCTAAGATATAAGGAGGTTGAAGCTGACTATGTTTCCATATCTGGTCTTCCAGTACTTAAAACAGCATTAGAACCTCTGGAAAGGTCTACATCAAATTTCTATACACGAGAGATATTTTTTATATTTCGAGGCATGCTTGTTAGGGCTGCAAGAATGAAGGTTGTGCAAGATGTGGCATTTGATTCATTTGTACTTTATACAATATCTAAATATGGAAGTCTAAATAGTTCATGGGAGGTGTCTGTAGATAATGAAAGGACGAAATTTAATTGTTCATGCTTAAGGATGGATTCTTTTGGAATTCCGTGTGAGCATATAGTTTGAGTGCTGGTGTTTCTTAACATCCTTGAGCTGCCAAAGTCTCTTGTGTTGACAAGATGGTCGAAGAATGCCAAGACAAGCACTTTCGATTCAAGTGGCGTTACTTGGGAGTCTATAATATTGAGTCAATATGGTTGCTTGATGGATTGGTGTCGGCAGTTGTCCTATGTCGCTAGTCGAAGGCAGGAGAGATTCTACCTTGTTCGAGATACTGTTATGAGCCTAATCGAAGATTTCAAGATTGAAGATGAACAAGAAAAGCAAGTTGGTGCTGAAGCTGATTATTCAGATGGTATTTTTCCTAAGAATCCACAAAATTGTAGGTCTAAGTGTCGTCCTGATGAGAAGGTAAAACGAAAACCACAACGATGTAGTATTTGTCGCATGGAAGGGCACAATAAAAAATCTTGTCCATTGGCAAAGGACATTCAGCAGCAGACCAATGCAACTTCTTATGGTATAAATAGGAACCATGTTGAGGAAGGTTTGGATGCAGATGCAGAAATGGTAATACTTACTTTAATGATTTGCGTACCACAACATATTAATTATATAATTTTCATTAATAAGAGTGAAAATTGATCAATATTTTATTTGATATTGCAGGAATTTTGGGCATCTGATCTTGAAGAAGATTATGAAGAACAAGAGTTTTGGGCAGGAGATTCTGATGCAAGTGCCGACATGGAACTTAGTGAAGAGTTCTCGATGTAGTATTATATAAATTATTATTATGTGATATTTGAATAAAACTTGAGTAATTGAACTTTGTGTATGAATTTTTATGATGAACTTGGTGTTATTTGCTTAATTGCTATGAAAAAAGTGAGATTTGAGACAAGATTGGTATATTTACAATAATGAGTACATTTTGAGTTACGGCTTACAAGAGACGATTTTGTGATCCTGTAATTGTAAGATACAGAACTCAGCAAAAAGAGTCTTATTATGATTAGTTAAAGCATGAAAGATTGTAAAAGAAGTGTAGTTGGGTTAATTGTGAAGAAGGTTCAATACGGTTTGAGGACCCTTCAGAAAGGTTGTTGCTTGCGCTTTTGTATACTGACATTACTCTCTGTTCTTCTTAGCTTTTGTATGAATTTTATTGAGGAATATGTGCATGAAAGTAGATAGCTTATATTTAATGTATGGTTGCAGTAACAGTTAGACCAAGATTTCGGGGGAATATAAGCTTGATGCATGAAAGGCATCCTTTCTATGGCATGATAGTGTGGTTATGTATTTGTTGAGACATGTGTCTGAACCTGGAATAAAAAAAATCATGTGTGAATCTTTAACTAATCATTTTCAATTTGGAATGGCAAAGAACACATGATGAATATAGGTGAGCATAATCATTTTCCATTACCTTAGTCGGCAATGTCCTGCAGTAATTGCTGGCAAGGAAAGCTGTAGACTTAGCCTTGGTTCTAAGTTGAGGGTTGACAATGCACTTTCCTTTAATGCTGTCAAGTCGTGAAGATTGTGATGCCCGAGACAACCCCGATTCATGCTTATCTGATATAGTGGCATCATCTTCGGCATCAGACGATTTACAACTGGCTGACCGTTATAGATTTTATAAAGGAACAATTACAGGAAACAAATCGAGTGAAATTAATTGAGATATCCCGAGATTTTATTACATTTAATTCAGAAAACATTTAATTCAATATCAAATACAGAAACTTGCTATCACATTAATGAGCATTCAATTTTTTAAAATACCTGGACGTTACTCTAACTGTTAAAATTTATACTTTAAATTTTAAATTTTAATATGTCCAATTTTAAAATTCAAATTTAGAATACTGAAAAAAAAAAGGTGGTTACGAAAGTTGCAGTATAAATTCAACTCACATATGTAGAACCTATGCACAATTACTCAAGAGGGGGGTGAATTGAGTATTGCAACAACAATGAATCTTTTTGCGAAAGTTAAAGACAATATACAAAAGTGTTATTGTACTAGTATTTTTCCAAGAGCTTAACTCAATTGCTAAGCATTTATAAGGAGCTTTTACTTTCCAATAGACACCAACTCGATTTACAATTTCCCCCTTTTTGATAATGACAAACTAATTTTGAGGATATGCATTTATAAATGATTTTGAAAGCAACAATAATGCACTTTGTTTTATAGAAAGCTTTGGAGAAGACTTCACAAAAAAAAAATTTGCAGGAGTTCCCCCTAAATATGTGCATTTGTTCCCTTAAAGGGCATTTATCAAAGAAAACGATTTAGATATCAAAGTTTTTGCTTAGCGGAAATCTTTTTGAAAACATTGTTTCGCAAACTTATTTCTTCTTTTCAAATCCTCAAACTTCTTCTTTTTCAAAAGTTCAAAAATTTCAAATATCCTCAAACTTTTCTTCCCCCTTTTGACATTATCAAAAAGAAAGGAGTTTTGAAATGTGTCATAGAAGCATGCATAAAACAATGAATTTTTTTAAGTTCAATATCTCTATTAATTTCAAGGATGAGATATTCCCCCTTTCAAAAAGGATTTGATTTCCTCGTTTTATATATAAAACAAGCATGCATAATTCCCCCTAAATAAGTGAAATATATTAAAGCATGCACATTAACTTAAAATAGGGGTACCAATCCTATTTTGAGTTATTCATCAAATAAGCATACAAGCATTAATCATTAAACAAATTTATGAAGGAAATATCAAAGTATTTAAACCATAATAGAAATCCTTAGCTTACTAGGAGTTAGTTTAACAGTTCATATAATCAAATAAACATAAAGCAATAAAAAGTGACTTGATGAAGAGGAGTGACGAATGGATTATTGACGGTATAGAAATTCACTAATAAAATCTCGTTGTAAAGTATAGCTTCTAAACCAACAATAATCCTTTCATACAAAAATTTGTTTGTCACTAAAACAAACCCCTAAAATTTATAAACCGAAGTATTCAAACCTCGGGTCGTTCTCCCTAGGAATTGTAATGAAGTGTCTTGTTATTGGTTATGAGTTATTTTGGGGTTTTGGATAAGAGGCATGAAAAGTTTCGTTTTCTTTCTTTTTCCATTTTTTTTCTATACTTTTCATATATTTTTTTTTTGTTTTTCTCATTTTTTTCTTTCTTTCAAACTATATACAAGAGTACCAATGCATAAGGTCTATACATTTAATCAATACATGAGCATGTACCCAAATCCCAATATTTACAATAATAATACAAAACTACCCTTTTATTCACCCAATGTCCCAAGGTTCCCACACTTGAATGATGCACACACTCTAGCCTAAGCTAATCAAAGATCCAAATAAGGACATTTATTGTTTTTCTCTTTAAGGCTTGTAATGTGCTAAATTAAGAACAAGTGGGTTAATCGTAGGCTCAAATTTGGCTAACAATGGAAGATAAAAGGTAGGCTATTTGGGTAAGTGAGCTAAATGAAATGATGGCCTCAATCACATAAATGCATGAATACACAAAATAATGGACATAAAGAATCAAACAAATCAAAGATCACAATCATAGGAAGAGAATAATGCACACAAGAAGGAAAAATAAGTGGTCATAAGATGTAACCACACCATTAGGCTCAAATCTCACAAGCTTGTGTTCTTAGCTCAAAACATGATCCATAATATATATAATTCAAGCAAGTTCTATGAAAAGTTTTCACTCAAATCAATTGACATGCCCTATAGATAGAAATCAAGAAATATAAATGGCAAAGAAAATAAACTAACAACTAACAAAGCTCTTGGCAAGATATGAGAACTAGAAGTCCTATCCTAGTTATCCTTCTCAATTGTGATGAGAATTGTTCATTGCTACCACTTAGTTAACCCTTACTAAAGAAAGGCAAGTCAAGTGGATGAATTGACTTGAGCCACAAGTCCTAGCCAACTCCTAAGGAAAGACTAGCTTTAGTGCACTCCAAACCAATTAGCAATCTCTCCAATTATCAATCAACAAAGGAATTAGATAACTCAAGTGTCACTAATTACTCTACCTAGGCCAAGAGGAACAAAATCTAACTAATAGCTATAAGAGACATTTCATCAAAAACATAGAGTGCAATACAAGTGAACACATAAATTTGCAAGAATTAAAGAGAGATCCAACTAAAAAGGCAAGAGGTCCACAATAGAAAACTAAATCAATCATGAAACAACAAAGAACTTACCAATTGCATTGAAGGAGAAATATAGATCTACAAAAGAGAATTCACAAACTACAAATAAAGGAATTACATTAGAAGAAGAATCCTACAAGTGCAATAGAGGAGAGGAACGAAAATTAGAAGAGAGAGTAAGACGAAATAGATCTAGATCTAAGAACTAATCTAATCCTAATCCTAGAGAGAAGAGAGAGCTTCTCTCTCTAGAAACTAACTACAAAGCTAAACTAAACTAATTGGTAACTAACATATGTTTCCCTCTTCACTCCTTGGGTTAAATAGCATCAGAAATGAGTTGGATTGGGCCCACAAGGCTTTAGAATTCGTTGGCCACGTTTTGCTTTAAGTGAACTAGGTGGCAGCAACGGTGCGTGCGCGTACTTTGCGCGTGCGCGCCACCATAAGTGTAGCAACTATGGCAAATCTTATATCGTTTCGAAGCCCCGGATGTTAGCTTTCCAACCCAACTGGAACCGCATCATTTGGACCTCTGTAACTCAAGTTATGGCCAATTAAGTGCGAAGAGGTCGACTTGACAGCTTTCCGGATCTTTCATTTCTTCATGAGTTCTCCAACTTTTCATGCTTTCTTTCTTCATTCCCTTGATCCAATCTTTGCCTCCTAAACCTTAAATCACTTAACAAACATATCAAGGCATCTAATAGAATTAAGGTGAATTAAATTTAGCTATTTTAAGACCTAGAAAGCATGTTTTCACTCTTAAGCACAATTAAAGGAGAAGTTATAAAACCATGCTATTTCATTGAATAAATGTGGGTAAAAGGTGATAAAATCCCCTAAAATCAATACAAGATAAACCCTACAAATTGGGGTTTGTCAAGGAGACAATCAATCTTGGTCTTCATCATCATCAGTATCCTCTTCATATGGTAGGTGGATCCCGAAATGCTCATATAAGTCATCAATACGACGATCCAAGCGACCCGTGCGATGATCTACACGAGACACACAACGATTAAGTGCTTCAAGTTGCCTACCATGCTCTACGTCAATCCTTTGGATGTTTTGGTTGATGGATTGTAATTCTCTCATTACATCAACCAAGGAGGGTGGTTCTTTCTTCAATCTTTTGAGTTCCATCATATATATACTCACTTAAACTATTATAAACTTCAATTTGTTGATCCTCCATTGTTTATAATCTTCAAATTCTTCAATCTACCTCAAGATTAATCACTCATTCATCAACTCATAAACCTACAAAACAATGGCTAATTGAAAGAAAAGAAGTGGATGGGAGAAAGGAATCCGCGCGTACGCGCGCATGCCGCGTGCGCGCGGATGGCTTATTTCGAGAGTGACGCGTACGCGTCATGTGCACGTGTGCGCAATTGGGGTTTGTGCCAAAGGCACAACGTTGGCGCGGCGCAGGCACAACTCTCTGGAAAATGTATGGAGGTTGGAACTTCTCAATCCACGCGTATGCACGCATGGCGCGCGCGCGTGGATGGTCGAAAATGCTGGAAGTGCGCG
>NC_029791.2:125158878-125173637 GCF_000816755.2 Arachis ipaensis | reverse complement strand
ATGGGATGGAGCCGTTTTGTTAAAACTAGCTGTTTTTTTATGTTTTTGAATCATTTGCATCTATGCATAACACTTTGCATCGATGCAAATTTGTCTTTGAAGCTGAAATTTGAATTTTCAGCTAGGTTGCATCGATGCAAATATCTTTGCATCGATGCAACAAGTCGTCGCATGCTTTGCATCGATGCAGGATGAGTGTGCATCGATGCAAACCTTAATGAATGGCTTAAAATCACTTCAAAATGCTTAGGATTGATCTCAAACTTGTTGGAGTCAATTCCTATGCTTTTGTACCTTTTAAAACAAGTTTTTAAAACCATTTGGCTAGCATCGAATTGCAAGATGTGCATCAAAACATTTTGTGAGTGTGTGTTGAGAGATTTAGCAATTGGTTCTTAACAAGAAGTTACCTAAGTCCTAAGATACTATACTTGTCTTCAAATGTTGTGGACTTGAGTTTCTTGTTGTTGTTGTGTTGCTTTCAACTCTTCATTCCTCAACGTTGAATGTTGGTTGATCTTTCAACATGCTTGTTCATTCAAGTTGTTTGTTGGTTTGTCTTTCATGTCGTTTGTTGGTTTGTCATTCATCAAAACCTACGAATACAAACTTCGCATACAAGCAACATGATTTACAACATATATAAAAAAAAAGTTTACTTTAATCTCAAGTATAAATTCAACGGTTGTGGCAGCGTTTTCCAAGGTAGGAGAAGAGCAACAGAAGGCAGCAGAAGAAGCTCGAGAGAATCTGAAGAGGCTTGAAGTTGGACTTGAGGGAAAACGCTTCTTTGGAAGTGATAACATTGGCTTTGCGGACATTTCTATGGGTGACTTCCATACTGGATTGGAATAGCTGAGGAAGTTGTGTCCATCAACCTTATTGATGCAGAGTCAATGCCTAAGCTTAACTCATGGTTCCATGCTTTTATTGACATCCCAATTATCAAAGAACTCATGCCTCCTTGGCATAAATTGCTCCATCTCACACCAAGGCATCACATATATAAAAAAAAATTCTTTAATCTCAAGTATAAATTCAACACAACACACTAAATTTATGAATATTGTAATTTCTTTTTTCTACTTTAAACTCAAGTATAAATTCAACTCACATATGTAAAAAATATTTTACTCTACTATAAAATATAAAACTACTTTAACACATTTATTCTAACAAGTTTGGCTAACTCATAAGTTTAATTTATTGGAACTGTCTCTATGAGCTCCTTTGAGCTAAACTCATTAATAGTTTAAGAAATTGGATCCATATATTAGTAAGTGAAATTTGAATAAATACTAGTTTAACCGGTTGGATCATAACTTGACTTAATGTATATATGCATGTGTATTACTTATTTGAGCTAATATATGTTATCTTCATCATATTTGAGCCATTTCTTAAGTTTAAACCAACTCTATATTTTTTATAAGCTAAATTTTAAAGCAATCAGGAATATTTCTAGGACTTTTCATGAAGACATGAATTAACTATTAAAATTAACTCAGTTACCATATAAGAAAACACCCTTCACTCATAAATAAGGAGATTTGATTCTTCTCATTAATGAACTCTTTAGAAAGAACTCTGACAGTTTTCTTATTATACAAGCACATGTTATATTTATCACAACTATTTTCAGAGGCATTCAAATTTTTAATACAAATTTTCTCACTTAATTCTAGTAAAATCACTTTTTCTTTATTGTTGTCCTAACCATAGTGCTAACATTATTTTCTATGTGGTATGAACATATTTTGAGCTATAAATAGTCTTCTTAGGATTCTATTTGCTTGATTTTTTCCATTAGTTTCACAATTATTTTCTCTGTAAGCATACAAACAATATCTATGAGTGAATACAAGCTATTCGATGCATAAAATAGGACAATATATGCCATACTTGACATTAAATTGAGTAAAAATTGGCATCATACATATTTACCCTGTTAAATAAGTTTAATTATTATCATTAAGTAACTCTTTTTAGAGAGATATGAGTATTTTCATGAATGTATTTTTAACACCAATTAGCTATTAAAAAAAAATTCATCAATAATCCTTCACTCACTTCCTCCAATTAACAAAGTTCAATTATGTCCTGCTCAACCATAAGTTTCAACAACATTAAGAAAAATGCAAGATTATTTACTGACCTTTTTTGTTCTATGGCTAGATTTATTCTATTAGCTTATAGTTGGTCTCATGCATGTCTTTTCATTGATCTTTTGTGCGGCACACCATCAATTTCAGATTTCTAAACATCTTATGAACCCAAACAGCCACAGCCATAGATCTGTTGATGAAGAAGGTTAAAAAATTAAAGAAATTACAATAAAATATTTTTTATGTTATTCTAAAAAATATAAAAATAAAAACATTGTAAGAAAAAAAGAAAAAAAAATGAAAACTTTATTTGGGGAAGTAAGGAACAACTCTGATGCTTGACAAATGGTTGGAAGTCGTGGGTCTCCTTTGAGGCCATTCTCTTCAGCAAACACTTTTTTCCCTTTTTTTTCACGTTTCTTCTTTTTTGGGTCTCTGTGTATGTACGTGAGGCACCTTCGATAAAAAATACCTCCTCCTCGGAAAACACCACACGACGTCAATGACCATACAGACGAGAAGAACATCACAAATTTTAGTGGCGGGGTGAGCAGGGGTGCGGAATAATGTCGATCCAGGATCTGAAATTTATATTTAATCTACACCATTAGATATAATATTAAAATGATCTAACGGTTTAAATTAAAAATTAGTCTAAAAGACTAACGTTAGTCCTAAAGATGGTTGGGACCAACAAATCAGCCCCATATTTTTTACAAAATTTTCGAGAATTCAAAAATGTTACAAGTTGTTTATAACATGCTAGAAGTATTTAGAATGTAATAGTTAAATGAATTATAAAGTTTGACTACATGTTAAAGGTAAGCCAAAAATAGTCAATAATAATGATTAGATATATATTATATCCATGAGTCATTAAACTTATAAAAAATAATTAGTGTAGCAAGTTGAACTTTTAACAAGTTTTACTATTTTCATCATAACTCATGCGTAATTATTTATATATAGTCAACAATAATTTTTCTTATAACAATTGAATATATTTTCATATTTTATTTATGTAAAGACTTAAAATTTATGTATTTTAATTTTTTTTATGAATAAAAATATATTAAGTTATTAAAAATTTTTGTTTTTTTTATAAATATATTTTTGTGAGTGAATAATATTAGGGCCAATTAAGCATTGGATTTATACTTACAAAAGGGAAACACGTGATCAATATTGAGACTATTATTTTGAATATATGAGATATTAGGAGAAATTAAATATCTGGATGATGGCTTGAGAGTTAGTTACATATTTGATAGTTAGATGATGGCTCTGAAAATCGTTACATTGGGGTACTTTCTCCTTGCGGGAATGGTAGGGAAACAAACTATAAGTATGTACTTTCTTTCTATAAATGATTATAATCATAATTACGTTTCCTTTCTATAACATCGTCTCACATGAGGAAATGTCATGATAAGAGAGAAGAAGATTGAAAAAAGAAGTTGGAGTAGGATATGTTTATTATTAGTTAGGAAAGAATTTTAAGTGTACCAAAAATATCGGTGTTCTAGTTGTTTTAACCGTTAATTTTAATTAATATAGATCAACAGTTAAAATAACTAGAATACCGGTGTTCTGGTACACTTGAAACTCTTCCTCTTAGTTATAATATAAGAAGGAACCACGTGATATAAAAATGATTAATTTGACAAGAATAGAAGTGTGATATTATGAAAAATATATGACGAATGATGGAAATAAATTAAATTTGAATATGAAATGAATCATGTTATATGTTTTAACAATTTTGTAATCAAACTATTTTTGTGCTTCCCTCCAATCCTTGCAGTAGGGTGCCTAATATCTTTTCATCCTCGTTTCTCACCTCTTTTTTGCAGTGGCGGCCTTTATTGCGTTGCCATTTCTTGTGAAATTTATAAGAAAATGGAGAAAAATAAATAATTTTTCCATCTAAAATAATTCAACTCAGAAACATTTCCAACAAAAAGTATGAAAAATATTCTGATCCAAACACGTCTTATCTAAAAGAAGTATATGATATGCTTTTTTATTCATTATAAATAAATAATTTTTATCGATAACACATATTTAATTCCAAAAATAGATTAGAAAGACACATAGACACTAACAAGAGGCACAACTTATTTTTTATGTTTTCTTTCATTATTCTTGTTAATTTTTTATAATCATAACTCTTATTATTATATTTTTCTTCCTAAATTCTTTGAATGAAAAAAATCTATAATAAATTAGACTTTCATAATTTGTTCTTTCTTATACTTAGATTATCATCAAACAAGATACAAAAACACTAATTTTTGACTTTTTGTGTTTCTGTCTTTTCTATATTATTCTTAATGTCATATCTTTTTCTGATCTCGTAACTAAACACAACCAAATATACTAAAAGACATAGACACAAATTTTTGAATCTATTTGACAACAATGTATAAAACACAACAATCTAATTTAAATGTCCATTTTATCTTTATTAATTTTTTATCATTATCACACCAACATTAATGCCACCGCCATGAGAACTTTCTACTACTATTACTATCGGCACCACCAATTTTTAACTTTATTGTAAAATACTATTATTAACTTTTCTTCATTCATCATCTCAGTAATTTAGTTTTTTTTTTTTAATATTGAAACGGGTTGAAATAAATGAAAAAAAAATAAAGGTGAGATGCACAAATCTGAACAACTCAACCTTTTTTCTAAGTTTGTCTAGTCTTTTTTGTCTTTCTTAATGAAACTAATTCAAGTAACGAGACACGAATAAATCCGAACAACATTATAGTAAAAATGAATATATATAGGGAGTGGATCTTTTTCAGTGAGAAAAAGAACTGGATGGTGTCCAGTATTTAATCCTATCATTTATTATTTTTTCTCTCCTATTTAATTTTGGTCCTACTTATAGAATTAAAGGTGAAAAATTACATTTTATTCTCTCAAATATAAAAAAAAATGGAGAAAATCCATTTTCATATATATATATATGACTAAAGATGATTACTAATGACAGTAATAAATGCAACATTAAAAAAAGAAGAAAAAAAAAAGAAAAAAAAATAATAAAAAAGATACTAAAAAAATATAAAATTTTATATTTTATATATTATATTTCAATATCTCAATTCAAAAAGAAAATACTAAAAATATATTTTATGTATATTTGTGTATCATTATATTCATAGAAAATTTATGTCTAAATAAACAGTCCATAAACATATACCATGCTGTCCATGTATTTTGTGTACATAAAAGACCAACCAAACGCACGCAAGTGACGGTGGAAATGCACTTACACTCACATCAATGAATGAAGAAAGACATATGGAACACTCTTGATAGTGACATTTCCGGTTGTTAGCTTTTTCCTTTCTTTCACAACAACTACAAAAACTAACAAATTAATGCACTTCCAGCTTCTTCTAAATGCACCCACTTGTCTAAAATTGTTTGGTGCCACCAAATTACTATTAACGAATCCTCCGTTAAACTCATAAAATAAAACCGGTATAATTTTCTTTTTTCTTTTCTTTCTTGTATATATACACAGACATATGGTCTGACAAAATGGACATAATTTAGCATCACTTTTTGCTCCTATTCACTTGACGATCCACATACCTACCATCAACTTCCAAACGAAACTGACACAGACACACGTGAACGGCTGAGACCAAATTTAAATGTGCTATTCAACGGCATCGCAGGCCTGTAAACTACGTAGTTGTTGGGTTGTGAATGGTATATGCCACATCGCTGCTCTACTGTTCCCACTCCATTTTAGTTGATTACGGAAACCATCCAACTATACATATATAAACTAGAACCAATAAACCATGTCTACATCTCTAACCATAAAGAAACACTATTTAGGAATGTGATATATAGATGTACACGAGATTGAATTTAAGCAAAATTTCGATTCCATTTATAGTGAAACGATTGAATTATTTTATATATATATTATCTTTAAATTTAATTTAATCCAATCAGATCAAATTCATAAATAAATGTAATACTAATATCTAATATCTAATATATATCTAATAAGAAAAGTTTAGAGGGTCAGCAATTTTGTTAAATTTTAGCCAGCATGTAATCAGCAAAAAAAAGTGAGCCATTGGATAAAATTTCACACCAATCTCACACCATTAAAACCATCATTGATGGCTATTTGATGGCTACAAATCACAAAAATTGCTAGCCCCTAGCATTCCTCTATCTAATATACTTGAGGATGGAATCTTATCCGATAGTCTAATAAATCAGATATTATTAAAAAAAAATCGAATCGAATATGAATCATATTGTGAAATTTGGTAAATTAGATATTTTTTTACACACTCCTATATATTATAGAACGGTAATTATATGTATTAAAAATACTAATATTCCAATACTTTTAGTCACTAATATTTATTATAAAATATATACATAAATGATATTATTTTCAATAAGAATCAATACCATTATTAACATTTAACGAGAATACTATGTTATGAGCTAATAGGTATATTACGAGAAAAAAAAACGTCAAAACCTCTTTAAGTTGCCACATTATAGCATTAAAAAATGAATATTCAAGACAGTAAATGCCTAATAACATCGAATCCAACTAAAAAAATAGTATGAAGGAAAAAAAAAACTTAGCAGGTAGGCATCTGTCCACTTTAACACCTAAGAGCACTACTAACTAAAGCATCGAAATATCTTTACAGATAGTTTTTCCGACTTGAAAACAACGCTGTGCCCATTAAGATCTCCGAAACTCATAAACTCATAACTTCGGCTCAGGTACGAACAGATATCAATGACTAAAATTACTGAAACATATCAAATCAAACAAATTACTCCCCATTGTTAGTGGTTCTGCTGTGGAATATATGAAAGACACGAAACTCATGGGTCTTTCAGAAAGTCACAATCACTAGCAGAAGTTGTAGCCTCTTCGATGCGGCTGTTGTCTGAACTTCTATAGCTCCCAAGCTCCTCTCTGTCCCAGTGTATGGAATATTGATACTTGTAATTCTCTTTTATTAACGAAAGCTTACTTATTTTGGAGGAAAAAAAATGACTGAAACACCAATATTTTTCGAGCACCTAAAAATGTTACGCGAAAAAAAATAAAATTCTCGTATTACAAAACAATTCAATGAGAGATTCATAATCTTTAGTTTTCACCATGGTCCGCAGATTTACACATCAATCTCTAACAACTTTCTTTTTCCTTTTGTATTTTGGACTTTATTCTCTTAACAACTTTTCATTCAAATTAAAACTGGGCTGGACATAACCTAATTTCAAATTAAAATAGAGTAGTAATGTCTCAAAATAGTTTATTAAAAAATTTAATCATACATTTTGGTTTCTAAAAATTTTTAATTATCAAATTAGTTTTAAATTTTTTATTTTGTTAGACAACTTAATTTTTATCTATACAAAAGAGATTCATTTGAAAATTTTAAAAATAGTAAAGACTTATGTTTTTGTTCAAATATTGATGGGAGCTGATTTAACTAAACTTTTTAGTCTCTAACAAACGAATTTCAGCGAAGCCAATGAGTAATAGCTCAAATGGCATAATCTCCCCATACTCAATTAAGAGGTTGCAGGTTCGAGTCTCCTATCTTTGGTAAAAAAAAAAAAAAAACGAATTTCAGCGAAAGTAATTTATCTATAGTAAGAAACAAAATTATCTGTTGAAAAGCAAAAATGTTCTAGTCACAAGGAAAAAAATGTTTCTTGTTTTTGGCATTAAAGGGGCTTAAAGCCCCAAAAACAAAACCAGGAACTGCTCTTGGCAATAACACTCTTTTAAGATCCTCTGCCAAAATTAACTTGAAATGACGGCGTGGATGATCGAGAAGTAGTTGGGCCCAGTAACTACCAAAGTTGATCCCGGATTGGGCCCTTGATAGGAAGTTTGCTATAGGAACAACTTTGAACAACGATGAACTCAACAAAAAAAAAGAGGAACAATGCTGAACTTGACACATGATATCTATACTATTAATAATAACTTATTTAAAAAGAAAATAACTAATACTCCTATCTGTGGAATTTGCAGGGAAGGAATAGAGACTATAAAACATGCAATTCTTCTATGCTCGTGGATCAGAGTAACGTGGTTTGGAGCACAGAGTCAATGTTTATCAACACCAGAAACAATCAAGTCATTTGCAGAATGGCTGCTTGAAATATGCAGAAAAATTAGAGGACAAGGGAAGGAAGAAGCAGAGGATCTAATTGGAAGAATTGGAGTGCTAAGTTGGGAGATTTGGAAAACGAGAAACCAGACTATATTTCAAAACACTATCCCCAACCCCAATGCTACCATCATCAGAGCTAAAATCCTAGAATCAGAAATCAGGGAAGCAATGCGAAAAAAGGAGCAGCTCGGACAAAACCAGAACAGGAGTATAAGCAGAAGGAGCATTACCTGGAGACCTCCACCGAGGGATTGGCTAAAGGCTAACGTAGATGCTGCGTATAGAAGATCGACAGCGGAGGGAGCAACTGCAATTGTGATTCGAGACAACTCTGGATGACTATTAACAGGAGAATCCATGAGAATCAGAGCTCATTCCAGCTTAGCTGCAGAAGCAGAAGCAATGAGAATGGCACTAATTTTAGCTACAAATATTAATTTGGAGCAAATCTTAATTAGAGTCGGATAATTTACCTCTTGTGCAAGCAGTAAAATAAAAAACTTATATAGGAGAGGTGGAACCAATTCTTCGAGATATTCTTCTCCTGGCTGAGAGTCTTCCCAATTGTGACTTCATATGGGTCCCTAGAGAGGGAAATAAAGTCACAGATGGAGTGGCGAAATGTTTCCTGATAGGCCAATTGGAGAAAAACTGGAGATGGAAGTCCCCATGAGAGATAGCAGAACAACAAAGGAGGGAGGCTTCAAACCAAAATGGATGCTCCAATCGAAGCCATTCACTGGGCAAGACTCAAAACACATTGCATTCCAGAATTCAGAGGCAAGGGAATATGAATTTCGGGGAATCACTGTGGCAGAGAGACCTGATGCCAAATTCGGGAACTTTAAACCCTCTCCCAGTCGTCAACGGTGCTGATGCGACTTCGCCGGAAAGGAGAAATGTCTCCGTGAATAACACCAACAGACCCGGGCAAGGCAGTCAAGCAGGGAAGGAGAAATTCGGCGTAGCCAACCGAAGCTTTGCTGGCGACGAAGATTAATGGCGAAGATGCGGCGAAAGGCGGCTTCACCCGCGGACAAGGGCATCAGACGGCGGCGGTGAAAATCGGTTGTATCAGCAAGGGAGATGGAATAGGCCATAGCAGAACCGAAGGTCTGAGGCAGCGGGGCAGGGAGAAACGGTGTCAGTGCAACCTCTGGGATCGACGGCGAACAGGCGGTGGTGACGGCTGCGCAGCTGACGAAAGCCATGAGACGGAGAGTGAGAGAGATGAAGAGAAGGCGCGAGTGTTATAGCAATAGTTTAGGGTTGTGATTGTTCCCCGACCTGACCCGGGTTCCTTGGTTGTTTGGCACTGGGCCAAGACAAAAAAGAAAAGGCTTATACTAATGGTACTAGGGGTGTTCGCGGTGCGGTTTGGTTCGATTTTTTAGAGAAAAGTCATTCGATTCATCGGTTAATTAAACTACGGTTTGATTTGATTCGATTTTTTTATCGAAACCATCCGAACTAAATCAAACCAATTAAATTCGGTTGGGTTTGGTTCGGTTTTTCAGTCAATTCAAAAAAAATACTGCCATACTATTTCATAAAATCATAACATTGAAATCAACAAATACAAATATACAATAACTAACAAAGTCTTGATCCAATGAAATTCAACGACAAAAGAAATTAACATACGACAATTAAAGAAGTTTAAAAGTTCAATAGTCAACACAACAAAAAATAAATATAAATTTTCTGCAAAAGATAGCCACGTTATAGTGTCTTTTCCAACAAAACAGCTAAAGTTCTTTACGCAAACCAACCTGAAACAACAACAACAACAACAACAACAACAACAACAACAACAACAACAACAACAACAACAATAATATAGCACTAGTAGAAAAATATTCTAGTCTAGTTATACATTCTAATAATAAAGAGAATAATCTAACAATAAAGAGAACAATTCATACCATAACAAGATGTACTCAATTAAACTCAACACTAGAATCTTCTTCATTAAGATCAGGAGTGAGTACAACTTCTATAAAATATATAAAATAAGGAACAATCATAACAATAATATATATAAATAAAAACTAGATTAAAAATAAAGAAAATTATAAATCGAAGCTTAACCCTACTTAATTTCAACTTCTCCAATTCCTCAGTGAGCTCCTCAAGAACAAGTTTTAAAGAGTTTCAGAGCCAATTTTGTGTACAAATTAATGCTTCAACTGTCATCGGAGTTAGAGAACTCCTGTAATTATTCAACACCCTTCCTCGTTCCTCCAGTACTAAATGCCAATTCTGAAGCTACTGTAAAAACTGACATAGCTAAGACGTCTATTGCAATCTACCCAAGAATTGGATATTTAGTGGAATTCACTTTCCACCAATTTAGAATGTCAAATTACATGCCACTCTTCTCTAAGGCCTCCATAAGATATAAATCGACCTCATTCTTCTTAACACTCTCATTAAATTGTATTTCCTTCTCAAATTCCATAGCAAAAGAAGTTTCATGTGCATCAAGCTCTTGTGTGCTAATTTCAGGAGGATCTTGACGAGTAGATTTTTAATAGTTACCAATCCCACCAAACAGCCTATAGCTATTGAACACCTTGAAAAGCATCTCATTCACCTTTGTAGTCAAGAATTCAACATCTTCTTTTTCATACAACTTCTCAAAACTCCACTTAATCAACTGAAGCTTATACCTAGGATCAAGAACCACTGCAATGAAAACCATCATATTTGTGTTTTTTATATTTCCCTAATATTTATCATACTTGGACTTCATTTTTCTCAGCCATGCCTGAAAGCACCAGATCTAAACTTCCCATCCAATGCTTAAATGTAGACAATATTTTACAAAAGTCATTAAAATGTTGAGAAGATGTCACAAATGTTAAACTCGAAACTTTGTTGGTTACATCATAAAATATTTTTAAAAACTTGACAAAATGTCTTGCATTCTCCCAATCCTCAGACTTAAGAATCCCACTAGCCATCATAGCATATTCTGAATCTCTCTCTCCCAATTGTTTAAATGCCTTTTGAAACTTCAAAGCACTTTCAAGCATTAAAAAGGTAGAGTTCTACCTGGTAGGAATATCTAAATGCATAATGCCTTTTTCCAAAATTCTAGCTTCCTTAATCATAGCCTTAAACCTGTCAGTACGACCTGGTGATGCACGCACATGCCTAACTGCATTCCTAATCTTTAAAATTGAATTATGCATTTCTCTCAACCCATCATTCACAACAAATTTAAAATATGAGCACAACATCTAACATGCAAAAACTCTCCCTTTAATGGATGTGAGTTCCAATCCTCCATTCAACTTTTCAAATAAGAAAGTGCAATATCATTTGAACTAGCATTATCAACGGTTATAGAAAAAATTCGCGATATCTCCCATCCCAACAAACATCTCTCAATCTTCCTTCCAATTGTTTTCTCCTTGTGATTCTTGATAGCACAAATTTCAAGACTCTTTTTTGCAGTTTTTAATTAGCATCAATGTAATGAGCAATAAGACAAAGATAGTTCAAGTTTTGCACAGATGACCAGCAATCAGTTGCCAAACAAATATTTTGATTTGCTTGATTAAAACTAGACTTCAACTTAATTTTTTCATTCAAATAAAGCTTCTAACAATCCCTAGCAACTGTGAGTCTTTCAAGAATTGGAAACTTGGGTTGCAAACAACTCATATAATAACGAAAACTCTCCTCCTCAACATGCGAAAAAGGCAATTCATCCATAATAATCATTCCAGCAAGGGCTTGTCTACAAAGATCAACATCAAATAACACGGCAGAAAGTGAACTACTTATCCCTTTCCTATCATCTTTTATCACATCTTGAAAACAAAGAATCTTTTGAGTAAGATCTAATGCCTCCTTCGAAAATTTTTTGCATTGTGACAACAAGTGATTTTTCATGTTACTGGTGCCATTTTTATGTCTATCACAAGCATAACTAGCTCCACACCAATTGCATTTAGCTCTAGGGTACTGTGGATTACTAGCTTCATCTTTAGTAAAGTGATCCCATGTCCAAGACCTAGGTCTACAAGGCTTTCTCTTACCTTTGTCGATCTGAGTTTCAGTGGTGTCATCAACAACAGCTTCTTCAACAGCCCGCCTCTTCCCTTACCTCTATTAGCAAGCTTTCTTATGTTTCTATGAGGAGTTGGTGCAGCAGGCAATATAGTCAGAGATTTGATGCTTGTAGATTCATTTGGAAGAGGAACTGGCGTAGCAGGCAATCCAGTGTCGTCCATATTCTCACTTGAACTAATATCAAACTGCATAAACAAATACATTGAACAACAAAATTTAAAAAATCAGAAGTAAAATCATAACAAAATAAAATTACTAGAAAACAAAATACTTTGAACAACAAACTGCATAAACAAATTATTCAAATAAAAATTTAAAATATAATCAGCAATTTCAAAAATACAACAGTCAACAATAAACTGCATAAACTCCATACAACAATCAGCAACAATCAGCAATTTCAAAAATACACTGAATATGGAATAGAAATCATTCAAACAGAAGCAGAAATTCAAACAAAATAAAATTAGTAATAATTACCAGAAATTCAAACAAAAATACACTGAACATAGAACAGAAATTATTCAAACAAAAGCAGAAATTCAAACAAAATAAATTTGTGAATGGATTAAAAAATGAAGAAGAGTACTTTAGGGTTTCGCAGAGTTACAATTTATACAGAGAAGAGGGGTGTGAGAGGTGTGGTTGTGGTTGATTAGAAAGAGAGAGCAACAAACTAACTAATTTGCTAAGCTGTCATAACAGATTAACAACTTGCTAATTTCAGGGATATTTGCCTAATTAACACTAACATGCCCCCTCAAACCAAGGGCCATCTAAGGTTCTGCTTTAAAGACTCTAACTAGATTTCTGAATTTGAGGAAGGACGAAGCTGAGAGAGATTTGGTCAGTGTGCCTACCAGTTGATCCTGGGCTGGAATATGTTGGATATAGATTTCCTTTCTTGTTACATAGTCTCTTACAAAGGACTGGTCCTAGGCAAAGTGTTTTGATTTGTTGTGTAAGATCGGATTAGTTGAGAGAAGAACTGCACTTTGGTTGTCACAGTAAATAATTGGTTTTGTTGCACAAGTCACTCTGATCTCTGTTAGTAGATATTGAAGCCAAACAATTTCAGTTACTGCATCAGAGATACCCTGAAACTCTGTTTCAGTGCTGCTCCTAGATACTGCAGCCTGCTTGCGTCTTGCCCAAGACACCAGATTTGGGCCAAGATAGATTCCATATCCATTGGTTGACTTTCTGTAATCAATGTCACTAGTCCAGTCCGAGTCACAGAAACCATAAATTAAGAGTTAAAAGAGAGAATTGGGAGAAAATTAAGAGTGAATAGATTTTTGTTATTGATTAAAAAATGAAGAAAAATACTTCAGGGTTTCGCAAAATTACAATTTATACAGAAAAGAGGGGTGTGAGAGGTGATTGTGGTTGATTAGAAAGAGAGAACAACAAATTAACTAACTTGTTGAGCCATAACAAATTAACAACTTACTAATTTCAGAGATATTTATCTAATTAACATTAACAGTACAAACACTTATTTATTTGTCCACATACATGTATGGTTGTCTTTCCTGCTACTTGTGACATTGAGAGATTCTAGCTAAAGCTTTGACTATTAGAAGTGAAATAATTCTTGACCCTCAAATTGCTGTATATGACTCTCTCTTTTGTACTAATTACTATATAATGTATATAGTAGAAAAGAAAACAAACCACTGATAATCAAGGTTGACTTTAAATTGATCACAAGCAACTTGCTCTTGGATTGAAATAATGGATATACGATGAGCAATGAATTTGGTGGTACATAAAAATGATAAGACTTTGTCATTTGTTTCCCAAGATAAAGCAAAACAGTTCAAAGCACCAGGCATTAAATTATGTACTCCTATTCTTTTCGGTTTAGATATTATATTCTGTCATCTTAATTATATATATGTGCGATTGAGTTAGTTATAAAAACAATTTTCAAATATTCTTAGTTAATTACTAATTTATTATACTAAGTGAAAAATAGATCAATAAATATTTATTAGAAAAAAATATTATTTTAATTTTTAAAATTTGAACTAAATTCTAATGATATTTTTAACGTTTAAATCGTGTTATTTCTATCCCATTTTTATTCGAAACTTCTTATTTCATCCTGCTTTAATTTTTTTGTTCCGAAAATATTCTTTCTTCCATTATGATTTTCTTCTAAACATCGGCAAAAATTATATCTGTAATGGTCATAGTGGTTATTGTAGTGATTTGATAACGAAAGTGATAGAATAATAAAAAAAATGATAAAAAAAAAAGAAAAAAAGATTTTTTTTGTGGATAAAAAATCATTTTAATCAAAAAATAAAAATAAGATGAAATAAGATGTTTAAAAAAAAATATGATGTTTTAAATGTTA
>NC_029791.2:125157886-125158859 GCF_000816755.2 Arachis ipaensis | reverse complement strand
CTAAAACAGTATTTTATTCTATTTATTATCACCGCAAAAAAAATTAATAGATTCTTATTAATTATATATCATCACATTTATATAATTCTTTCAACAATATCATAAAAAAAAGGTTAAAATAGCATACATAAGATCCGCTATATTTATACGTAAAAAGCTTTATTAGCACATCAAAAGTAAATTCATAATTTAAACCTATAAAAGAATTAAAAAATGTGGAATTCATGATGACATTTCTGACGAATGCATGCTATCTGATGGAATGAAATTATGAGTGCAAAACACTGAAATGAATGAATAAGATGTGTAACTAAAAGCTTGAAAAACATGTCCCATTCCCACTATTGGATACGTATTGCTTTCGTTTTTCACTCTTGTTTCCTTTATGGGTGCGGGGATGCCTTTAATTTCAACTCACACCACCAATTTGTTTTCCTTTCCTTTTGATGTGTTATGTCACGATAAATTTTAAGATGTTATATTTATAGTGTTTGCAAAGTTATTTTAGAATGTTTAAGAATATTTTGGATAATTTTAAAACATTTTAAAATGTTCAAAAAAAAATTTAAAATTTTAAAAAGTCATGGAGTATTTTAGATAAAAGAGTGTGAATATATATAAAAATATAAAAATAATATAAAATAATTTAAAAAAATATAATAGTTTAGATATTTGCAATAAAAGTTTTAGATACTTGATCTAGGCTGTTGATTAAATTTAATTATGGTCGTCTATTAAAGTGGATGACTATAAATAAGAGTGAGAATTTTAGTATTGTGTGCGTAAGTTATTTGTAATAATCACTTGAGTAGTGAAGTGTGTGATTTCCACCAAAACCTTTTTTTTTTAATATTCTCTTATATTTTTAGTTTTCTTGTTAAATATTGAAAGTTAGGCTAATTTGATCTTAACTCGAGAAGTTGAGTGAGTTCAAGTGTCAGTATGGTAATATTGGAATGTGTCTAAGACCGTG
>NC_029791.2:125153740-125157817 GCF_000816755.2 Arachis ipaensis | reverse complement strand
TTATTTATTAGTCATGATGTAATTCAGGTTGTTAGTTTTTACACTTTTTGGTTTAAGGGTGGCAATATAGATAGATAGATAGATAGATAGATAGATAGATAGATAGATAGATAGAAATTGAGATTAATTAGATCATATTTAGCTTTACTCAAGCAAGCTAAAATTTGATGGAACAAAATGAAAAATTGAGAATGATTATTCTGGATTTGACTGTTATCTTTCTTTGATAATATATATAAAAAGCTTTTTATAAAATTCACACTATATCTTATTTTTATATATTTTTTTCTTACGAGTTATTATAGTATTTTTCCCCGTCGTATATTAAAGTATTAAAACTTGTATTTGAAAATTGTTAGAGCACTTATCCGGTGCAACATGATTGTTCAAAAGTGACCCTGAAATCCATTCCAACATGAATAAATTATTTCGTTTCTTGGTGAATAAAGAGATAAATAATGTGACCCCACAAACCCTCCACCACTCTATCATAATAAATTGAGAAAAACCCAAAACAGATCTGACAATTACTTCGAAAGACAACGATATCTTTGATAAAAAAAATCAAATTCGACTCCTAATAATTACCTCAAAAGAACAAGGAGGTTCCTGTACTTAAAAAAGTCAATGTTATTTTTTTTTGGCACAGGGATAATCAGTCCAAAAAAAATCAGTGACCAAATTGGATGCTTTTTTTTCTTGAAGGTCTCGTTTTCATTTCGAAGTAATTGTCGGGGGCGGATGGGTTCGCTCTAATAAATTCTGCCACAACCGCTCTAATTTGCATCCATTCTTGCATCACATTAATTATTATTGCAATCTACAAACTTCTCAGCTCGCTCGAATTCATTTCCTAATTCTCACAATATGATGATGGCCTTCTCTAATAATAATGACCAAGAACTTGGACTTGGTCTTGGTCTTAGTCTTGTTCATGGTGAAAACTGTAGGCAGAAGAAGAAGGAGGAGGAGGAGGGTCCATGCAGCAATATTAAGGCATACCCATCTCTTACTTTAGGACCAGAACAGGATTCTAGATCTTCTCAAAGCGCAGGTGTTTCTTCATTTTCCAACTCATCGTCTAGCATCAAGAGGGAGAGAGACGAAGAATTCTTGCTGGACTTAGACGAAGAAGAAAACAAGAAGAATGGTAACCCCAGAAAGAAACTTAGGCTCACCAAACAACAATCTGCACTCTTAGAGGATAGCTTCATACACCATTCTACTCTGAATCCGGTATGCTTCAATTGTTGATATATATTATATAGATTTCTCACCACCGTTTTTCCTTAATTTCCATTTGATATTATATATATTCTCATCAGAAGCAAAAGCAAGAGTTGGCAAAGAAGCTCAATCTGAGAGCGAGGCAAGTGGAGGTGTGGTTTCAGAACAGGAGAGCAAGGTAGTAATTCGATTTTTCTGTTTTAAATTTGAATGAGTATTAAGTGATAGATGAACATATATATATAAAAATATGTAAGCAGGACAAAATTGAAGCAAACGGAAGCGGAGTGTGAGATATTGAAGAAGTGGTGTGAGAGGCTAAGAGAAGAGAACAAGAGGTTGCAAAAGGAGCTGCAACATCTAAAATCCATGAAAACAAACAACAAATAATATAATAACGATCATAGTGCTAGTTTAGTTAATTGCTATCTTCTTCCTTCTTTTAATTACTTCAGAGGAAGTATAGGGAGTCAATGAAGTATCTATACAATACGTACCATGGGTATAAGGATGTTCGATTTAGTAGGATATTAGATGTCTATTATCTCTCGTACTCGAATGGTTATTTTGGATAGTATGGATGTATTGTGTTTGAAAAATTAGTAGTATTTTATCCTGTATGTTTATTTTTTAACTCATATTGAGCCAAATAAATAGCCCATTGTACATATTGTACAAATACTCCATCGACTCCCTAACGGGACTCCTTACTTAATGATATTATATATAGCAGAAAAATGTTGTTTGAGCTACAACACTAGCGTTTCCATTAATGTAATTTTCTTTTTTTTTTTTTTTCTGATTTGAATCATCAAAGTTGTGAATCAGTTTTTAAACATTAGTTCAACGATTATTTTCATTTCCCACTTTTTGGCTACATTATTGAAAATTCGTCATAAAAGATTTGTCGTCCCCAAACAATGAGAATATATAGAACTTAAATTTAGCAGATGATATTCCATCCATGATTGCCAAATGTTTTAAAATAAGGAGAACACTTTAATAAAGACATTAAAAATGTCTTTTTTTTTTAAAGATGTTTATATATGTCATGTTATTATTGGACATCTTTATTAAATTGGTTAATGATTTATTTTTTAATAAATCAGAACAAAATCGATTTATTATAACAACAGTAATAAACTCAATTATCTGCATTATAATTATTAGACCTGATTTGATCCGATCGAATTACACAATCTAAATCGAATATTTTTAAATTTTTTGATAAAAAGATAAATATATCTCTGACTTTTTATTTTGCAGACATATAAATCCTTAAAAATTTAAAAATACAATTAGATTTCTAAAAAAAATTAGATTTATTGTTATTGTTATAAAAAAAATCAGTTTTATTCTAATTTATTAAGAAATTCAAAAATAATCAATTCATTAATAAAGTCCAATAATAATAGTAAGCGTCTTTACAAAAAGACGTTTAAAATAAACTAATATAATGTGCGTTATTTTATAAAAGGGGAATGCTAGGTAAACAATGACAGTCTTAAACAACATGAACAACCACCAATCAAATAAAAATACAATACATTCTAATTTAATACTATTTATTAAATTTAAGATTAATTTACTCTTTTAACTCTAATAATTTACATTATTCACACATTATTCAAAAATATTGTTGATTATCTATACTTTTTCTTCATAAAAATAATACTATATCACATTTGAATCTGATTGTCAACGGACTTGGATCGGAGAAGTTTGTCGCAGCGTGGTGCATGTGTGGGCCATTAGTCACCACTATCTCCTGCCTTAACATTTTTCACGGTATATATCGCTCAATGCAGCAGGTTAAGAATTAATCTGTTATGGATTAAAATTCTATTTAAAGGTTGGCCAATGAATTATTACATACATAAGGTAAGGTAGGATTTGAATTTTTGACACTCGCTTAAATAAACTAGTGAACTAAATATATCATGTATGTTAATCATTTAATTTACGCAATCAATTAATACCCTAAGTAATCACGTTCGAGCTAACTCTGTATGTGAAACAAACAACACAAATGGGCTTGTGTTTCTTCAAAAACTTCCAAAGTGCTGTTGTAATCGCTTCTCTTATATATACTTGGACGAGCGTCCTTAAATTATTGATCATTAATCAAGTTATAAAGCGCATGACATTATATTATTATTTAATGTTTTCAAATGCGATCTAATGAGTATGTAGTAGCTAGTATCCGATCTGTATGTAACAATATTATTCAACATGTTAATACTAATTAATATAATAAATTATCTTTTTAAATCAAAATGAAAAAACAAGAAATAATAATGTGCTAGCGACTAACGAGTGCAAAAGACAATTTTTTTTAAATAATAATAATTATTATTATCATGAAGACTAGTGAGTACTGTACGTGTTATTCTTCGCACGCGTGCTGGGCTTATCTTGGAAGATTTATGATTGATTTCATCAAAATGTTTATTATTATTCATGATAATTATAAACATATAGTATTAATAGTGTTTGATCAAGCTCTAATCATATATTCTTGTCCTTATCGAAACTGTATGTGGTGCGCACCAATTGTTTGTATGTGTCGGCGGCGTCCACCCAATAAGAATCAGCGGCGATCGAACAAAAACATGAGAACGATAATCATGATTAATCAACAAGCTAACTAGGCAGGTGGCCAAACTTAAAACAAAATTTTGGGAGGCTACAAATTTGTTGAATCTTTTTTATCAATTTATATAAATTCAATAATATTAATATTTATTAAATATTTTAATATTTTTTATTATATAAAAAAATTAAATTAAATAAATAATAAAATATAAAATAATATTAAATTAAATAAATAAAAATTAAAAATTATTATAC
>NC_029791.2:125143457-125153385 GCF_000816755.2 Arachis ipaensis | reverse complement strand
TGGGAGAGTCATCACTCTATTGTCTCAACTAAACTCCGCTCCTGTAACTAGGTATGCGTTCTTTCTATTGGATGATCCAAATTAAATTAAGAGCAATGCTACATGACCAACAAATATATATTATCATTTTTGGCTCGTACTTAATAAATTAAACAATAATTTGTACTTATATTTATTAGAATTTTGCACACGTGAATTAATACAATTTGTATCCATAAATTAATATAATTTGCACTTATATTTTTTAAAATTTATATACATAAATTAATAAAATAATAATATAATATTTATACTGATCAAATAATGACTAAAAATACTAAAAATTACTCTGTTTAAGAGTTTTTCTTAAATTAAACAACTTGACAATTTTATAGGACTGTATGTATATGCATGCTTCATGACAACAACGATTAGGTAGCCTTTCCACGTTTGATTGAGCACACCACGCACCTCTAAAAAGCATTCATCTTAACTACGATGGTATGTATTAATGTATATGTGGTTTATTATAAAGTATAGACTCAAAGTTTCTTTTAATAACACTCTATTATAAATTTTCTATTTCTTAAATATATGATTTTTAGATAGTTATAAGTATGAGATATTTTTCAACTAACTATTAAAATAGAGTCAGACTCATTTAATCTTAATTCTAGTATAAATTAATTAGTTAATTCCTGAGTATTGTTTAGACCATTATTTAGGTTTGGCAAGCCTAATTTCATTTATGGATATTCAAGCTAAACCAACTCATTTGAATATGATTGATAATTTTACTCGCTGCAAGTAGGGTTAGAAACTAAGCGAATTGAATTACGAATAAAATAAAGTTTGAATTAAAAATTTAGAATTAACTCTATTCAACCTATATACTCGCTTGCACTTTTAGTTTATTAGTGTATATTGTTAGAACTATTATTAACAAGGATTTGATGATGAATTGATATTTATAGTGTTTGTAATTTTAACATAAATTTGATTATGATTTTGTTGTTTTTAATTTTAATATGAATTTAATTTTATATTTTTTTATTTACTAGTATGTTTATCAAAAATTTAGATTAAAAGATTTTCAACTTATAAATAAAATAAAATTTAATTTTAAAAAATTTTACGGATAAAATTAAGATGAAATCTAAATTCTATTACCTCTTATTCATTGTCAATCCTAAGCCATAATATTGTTGAATGTATTCAAAACTCCTAAGTCGCAATTATGTTATGATCCTAGTGAACTAGAATTTTACTAACTTAAACACGTATTAGAATTTTGGCTTTGATTTCATATTTACTGTTGATAAAGTTTCAGTAGTTACCACAAGAAAACAACCAACGTACATAAAAATAATGGAATTTTAGCTGAGGTTGTTATAAAATTAGGCCAATGTAATTAGCTTTTTCTAATGGTATGATGTGTGAGCATTTTTTTTATTTTTTATTTATTTTAGATATAAATTTATTGAGTTTTAATTAGATTTTAGTGTTTGAAACCTATTTGAATGCTACTTTGAGTCGCTTTAATGTTTTAATTATTTCAGGTGAAGTATGGATCGGTTTGGCAGAGTTCGCGTGCAAGAAAAGAGAAGAATCTTGAATCTGCCAAACTAGCGCTAAACGCGGACCTGAGCGTTTAGCGCCAACTGCCTTGTGATGCATGCCAAGTCTCTACCATTAGGGGCGCTATCCTGGCGTTTAGCGCCAGCAAGTTAGAAACGAAGAAGAAGTCACTGCCATCAGGGGAGCTAAACGCCAAGCCTGGCGTTTAGCGCCAGGAAGTCAGAATTGAAAGTGAAGTTTCTGTCACCTGGGGCGCTAAACACTGAGCAACACGGATCAATCTAACCCAAAGGAGCATCTTTAGCTGGATTTGGCTTTTAATTATTATATTTTATTTTATTTTAAGTATTTTTATTCCCAAACACAATTTTTTGGGCTTTAGTTATTATTAGTTTATTTTATTTTGAAATCAAATTAGGTTAAATATAAAAGGAAAAAGATTTCGCCCTTCGGGGGATCTCTCCTCTCGGACTTCATTCCGCACTTTCACACTTTTGAACCCTAATTTTTTCTCTGAGTCATGAGCAACTAAACCTCATTGGTTAAGGTTATGAGCTCTGTTTATTTTCATGGATTAATACTATTATTACTCTGTTTTAATTAATGTATTGATTTAATTTCAAGGATTACTTTCGTTATTCATCTTATGAATTTGAGTGTATTGGAAATAACTCTTATTCTACATGAATTCTTATTGATTCTTGGAAAAGATATCTCACTTGAATACTAGCTTGAAAGTAAATTCCTCCTAAACTGCTAATTACTTAGACTTAACGGGATACGTGACATATAATCCTCTTATATTTGGGTAATTAGGATTTTTGTGGCTAATATACTAGAATTAAACCTAACTCTCTAATCTATATTAAGTGACCAAGAAATTGGCGGTTAATTAGGTTAGAGGAGACTAAATCACTGAGGAATTAGGGTTTAGTCCATTACAGTTTGTCATAAAATGAATCTTGCATGATTAAAATAGCTGGAAAGAAAACTTAATCTGGAACAATAAATAACTCTGAAACCTTAAGTATCTTCTCGCATACTTTTCACACCAATTTCACTACTTGCGTTCTTACTCTCTGAATTTCTGTTTAATGCTTTTGAACCTCAAAACACCATTCTCTGCTTGCCTGACTAAGTGATTCAATCTACTATTGTTGCTCAATCCATCAATCCTTGTGGGATCGACCCTCACTCACCTGAGGTATTACTTGGTATGACCTGGTACACCTACCGGTTAGTTTGTAGACTTGTAAATTCCGCGATCATTGCACTACAAAAAATACTATTAAAATCAACAGCCAAATTAATGATAAAATTGTCGATAATATTAAAAATCGATGACAAAATCAACAACGTAAGTTGTCGCTTTTAAATATGTCAATTTTTTAAAATTATAATAAAATTGACGGCTTGTCGGACCGTTGATAAGTTTTCAATAAAAATAATTGACAATTTTTCTGTCTATAATATGAGTTTAAGATTTTTACCCATTGAATAAAATCACAAACTTATCGTCGATAATGTTAAATAAAATTGACAACGCATTTGTCAATAATTGATACATTAAAATTGACAAAGTAGCCTTCGATTTAATTATATTGAAATAACGAGTTTATCGTGAATTTTTTTTCTTTTGTCTATTTTAAATTTGAAAAACAACAAATGTGCCATCGATTTTAATAGTCATATTTTTTAATTATTTTTTTTATTTGAAAAATAGTAGACAATTAATGCAAATAAACTTTTAAATATAGAAATAAAATTTATACCAAAATATTAGATAACGAGTCAAATAAATTTTTATAAAAATAAAATTTGTACTAAATATTAGATAATGAATTTACAAATTTATTAAAATAGGACGTGCCTTAGAAGAAGTAATTTGTTACCGAACTCTATTATTGGGAATAACAAAAACATCTTTGAATACCCAAAGTTTCATATCCGAAGCGAGTTTTCAAGAAACTACTAGAGTTTTAGCAAAAGCTGCTCTCCGAGGTAATCTTTCACATTCTGCTAGGGAAGAAATTAGAAAAACGACGAAACCTATAGATTGTTTATACATTCCTCTTAGTCTCGACTTTAGGAATAATTTTTTTGCTATCTTTTTTAGAGAACCCCCTAAAGTTCCAACTAAAAAGACGAAATGATTTTTCATTATCTCGATTGAAGTAATGAGCTCCTAATATACTTTCTCTAACATAAAGATTCAAAATAAGATAAATAACTAAATTCAAACTTATATTCTTCTAAATTGCAATCCACTAATACTACAAAATATTCAAAGCAAAGTAAATAACCCTACTCGTACTCGTCTAAATAGTCCTCATCTGAATCATCGAGATTGTCAGAATCATCCTCTATCTGAAAACTCTGTGGTTGTCCTAGTGACTGCAGGATAGGTGAGAGTTTTCTACCTGAAGAGCAGATGTGCTTTTCTGAGAGCTTGAAAAAAAATAAAAGGACGAGTTGGGGAGATACGTGATCCAGAACTACTAAAACCTATTGCCCTCACATACTCAGTCAAGCTGCTGAGTTGATGATTAAATTGATCTATCTGTGAGTTACTGGTGTTGAAATCCTCACGCAAAGATTCAACAATCTGTTGTCACTCTCTTTTCTCCCTTTAGCAGCGGTCTTCAAGCTCTCTATATTTAGCGGCATATTATTCAATTTTTCTATTGAATATTATAATCCGCTCTCTTAAATCCAAAACATCAGTTCAATTTTCTTATCTTAACCTGCTTAAACCTAAGCTGGAAACAATTTTCTTAGCTTTATATATAGTAATTAGCTGAAATTTTATTTGGAGTTGTTTGCATTCCTCTAAACAAAGTTGTTCACTAGTCAACATATTTTTGAGATTAGTTTTTCTTTGATTTCATACTCAGCATTCTACTAGCAAGTAAAAATCGTGAATAAATATAATTTTTTCACAAGGATTTACTAATTGAATCTAAGAGGTCATAAACCGCCCTTTTTGTAAAATTTGAAAAACCAACGAGTAGCATTTATTTTTATAAAATCATGAAAAATCTATTTTTAATTTAATACTTTTCAAATTTAGTACAGTTATATTAGACTTATCTAAGTTTAATTTGGTTTAATTTTTAAGACAATATTACATTATAAGAAAAATTTATGCAGTATAGAAATCTGTTCTGTTTTAAAAGAAATTGTGTCACCAAAGCAGTGAGCCATCTTCCTTGTAAGTTGCATAGCTTTTCCTCTAAAAACTGGATTGCTCTGAAATTTGGATACACCATCCTATACCTCCCAATCTTTTAACTGTTTTTGGTTACAACTCAAAAATTTGTCCAAATTAACAGATATGCAGTTTAGAAGATGCTGCTCTAAAAATAAAAAATCAATTTTTTTGCATAATGCATCTAACTTCAAAAATTTATATCTCCTAATCTGCACATCAGAAAATTATGAAATTTCTAGGGAACATCCTAGACTCATCAAGAATTCATAAAAAAAATAATTCCACTTAAATTGAGTGCCTAGATCGCTCCCAAAAATTTGAACAAATTGCTGTAAAAATTCTACAACAGATTCTGCAGCATAAAATTCGGACCCTACATATCAAATTTGGTTTCCTAATAAGCTACTAACTTCCTCTAATTCATGAGTCTAACCTTCTTTTAGTTATTTAAATTTGTTATACTTCTTGTTACAGCCCCAAAAACTCAACTCACTTTTCTCATTACTCACATGCTACATACTTTCACACGATCATGCACACCAGAATCATAATCATCATCAAACATTTAGCAACATAATCATGAGCAAGAGGTTACTATATATCTAGCTTAACCCGTATCCTTTGTTGACCACTCTCTTTGAAAGTTGATTATTTTAGCTCTCTCTTTTGGCCAAAGGAAGTCCTCTTGAACTTGGATTTTTGGTTGGCTTGATGATCTAGGGAGAGATGTAAATGGTTGATTATCTCTCTCTCTCTAATAGCTATTTAAATATGTTATCTCAACTTATAAAGCGTATTGAATAATTACAAATATATTATAATAGTTTAGAATGATTAATTGATGAGTTTGATTTGGATTTATGACTGAAATTGTGATTGATTTTTTTTTTTGGTGACTAAATTGTGATTGATTTGAGTGTAGTTTTGTATAGTAGTTGAATGGATGATTATTGTGATAATTTGGCTGTGGATTCTAATTTAATTTTAATTGAATTATGATAAGTTAATTATCGAGAATCGTATTGTTTTGATAATTGCTGCGAATCCTGGAAATTGTTAAGATAGAGGTTAAGTCCATTTTTAGGAAAAGTTATGTCCAATTTTTTATATAAATAAAGGATTTAATTAAATTAATTGTATAGGTAGTGTCTTGATTAATGAAATTGATAGTTAGAAATGGATATTTAAATACTTGGTTGATGTTGGTTATTAGTTGTTACAAGTTTGAAGAACGAGTATTCTTTAAGGTTAAATTTTTAAAGTACTTGAGAATGGATTGAAAGAATATTTAAGAAAGATAAGAAAAAGTTTAAGAAAATATACGAGGGTAAGGTTAAACTGGATTTGAGTGATAAAAAGGTCATTGTGTGAAAGTTTAGGGATAAAAAAATATTTACATAGAAGTTAAGGATTAAAATGCATATATATAAAAGGTTAAGGGTAAAAGTAAAGAAAAGATAAAGTTAAGAAAAAAGGTTAAGAAAAAAATTAAGAAAAGGGTAAAGATAAGGTCAAAAAAGGTTTGAAGATTAAGGTTTAAGATTTAAATATTAAGGTTTAAGGAATTAAGGTTTAAAGTTTAAGGAAATAAGGTTTGAGATTTGAGGAATAAAAGTTGAGGAAAAGATTGAATGATTTGAATTAAAGGATATGATTTTGAGCACAATCTCGTGAGAAAGGAAAAACGTAATGCTCACTTGAGATATTGTGCATGAGCTTCAGTGGGGATGGTAATATGTAACGACCACTTGAGACTCAAAGGATGAGGCTCAGTGGGACTCTCACTTGAGACCCGACGGATGAGATTCAGTGGGGACGCTCACTTGAGACTCGAAGGATAAGGTTCAGTGAAGACGGCGATACGTAATACCTACTTGAAACCGGAAGGAAGGTTCTCTATGAGGATGGCGGTATGTAATGCCAATCTTCGAAATGTTGTTGGGTTACGGACAATCAACCGACACATGAATTCATGGCTTGTATAGGAATAGACATTCATCATATGCATTTATATGAATTACTTGGGTGTGCCTTCTATTGTTGTATTATGTTATCTGTGAAATTTTCTGCTATTTGACTTGTGTGAATTGCTTGTATGTTGTATTGTGTATCTTGTTTGTGCTTGTTAGTTGGCACCGGATTCGATGGTCCCAGAACGTTTGGACCATTAAATGGTCCCATAACAAAATATATTTTTAAAGTCTTTTTAACAACTGCTACATAGTCCTTTAACTAATTTTAATTACAAATTAATCCTATATATTTTATTTAATTATAAAAATAGTTTTTTATTTTATAAATTATTATTTTATCAATCATTTATTATGTTTATTAACAATAAAAAACAAAAACAATAACGAATTAGATCTTCTATTGATCGTAATAAACCTCTTGGCCATTCCAATTAATTAAAAGTTTATATTTAATCTGTGACATTCGTGATCAACAATAAAATCGTGTTTCCTTGAAAACCAATCGATTGGAATTTCAAAACAATCGATTGAATTATAACTCAATCGATTGGATTACAGTTTATCACAAAACAATCGATTGAAAATTGTAAGGCAGCATGGTTTTCGCATAAATCAATCAATTGGTTATATGACCCAATCGATTGAACGATGAATAAAAAGTGGATTTTTGTAATTCAATTGATTGTTTATACTCTCCAATCGATTGAATGCTTGAAAACAACATAAGGTCTCACCAAAACAATTGGTTGGTTTTGTTACTCAATCGATTGGCGTGAGAATTCAATCGATTGGAACGTGTGTACTACACCTATTTCAATCTTGTTATCGTTTTTAGAAATTATCTTGTTATTCATCTATCTTATCTTTAAAATTTTATCTTCCATTTTTAAGATTTTATTTTGATTTAGATACTCTAATCTTATCTTTTCCTTAATATTAACATTATAAATTGGTGAATAATCCATCACCAATTATTCAATCCCACCATTGAAATCGTGTATCATTCTCTTTGATTATAAAAAATTTCATTGTTTTTCTTTCGAACATCCATCTACTCAATATCCAATTTTTTTTTCATTTTTTATCCGTCTATTTAATATCCACTATTTGTTCATCGTTAATTGACAATCACCATTGTAACAATCAGCAAAGGTCTAATCAATTTTTTCATTGTAGTGTTCAGAAAACAATCCATAGTTTTGATTACAAAATCGAGGTCAGTGAATAGAATCTCTAATTTTGTAATTATTGGTTTCGATACTTTATTCGTGAAATTGATTGTGTAATGAAAAAATATTTTTTTATCTTTTATCAATTCACAGACATTGAGAATACTAAAAAGTAAATAGATATTATTTTTTATTATTAATTAGCTAGTAATCAGGGACGGATCTAGAGGGGCGGGTAGTGGCCTGGACCCCCCAAAATTTTAAGAAACTATACTTATATATAAGATTTGTGTTTAAAAATAAAAATATGTTTTATGTGTATTATTTTTCACTATGTAATAGATATAATTGTTTAATTCACTAATATTTTTACCCAACTAGTTTAATATCATACCCTCAAGTCTTTGTACCTTTCAAATTAGTTTTTATTTAATAATTTCTATATTTATTTTTTTTAAAAAATCATTTGTTTTTTTATATTAATATATTTAACATTCATATTTTTATATTAATACAAAAATCCACTTTTTATTCATCGTTCAATCGATTGATTTATGCGAAAACCAGCCTTGCAATTTTCAATCGATTGTTTTGTGATAAATTGTAATCCAATCGATTGAGTTATAATTCAATCGATTGTTTTGAAATTACAATCGATTGGTTTTCAAGGAAACACGATTTTATTGTTGATCACGAATGTCACATATCAAATATAAACTTTTAATCCATTGGAATGGCCAAGAGGTTTATTATGATCAATGGAAGATCTAATTCGTTATTGTTTTTGTTTTTGATTGTTAATAAACATAATAGATGATTGATAAAATAATAATTTATAAAATAAAAAACTATTTTTATAATTAAATAAAATATATAGAGTTAATTTGTAATTAAAATTAGTTAAAGAACTATGTAGCAGTTATTAAGAAAACTTAAAAAACATGTTTTGTTATGGAACCATTTAATGGTCCAAACGTTATGGGACCATCGAATCCTTTATGTTGTTAGTTTATAAATGTCACTGTGAATTGAGGTGGTTGAGGATTGAATAATGTAACTGAAAATTGTTTTAAAATAATGTAATTTGAAGGAAACTACTAAATCATTTAAAATAAGACTCAAAATTTTAAAGGTTTAATAAAGGAAATTATTCTTCAGAGATAAAAGAGTTATGTGCATTTATTCTTTACTTTCACAGCATTCTCAAACTCTACTAAGAACTTGTGATTTAGTTTTTACCCCAAAATTTTCATTCCTTTTCAGTGACACAAGCTTGAAGACTTAGTATGAAACTGCAGACAAATAGTGAAATTTTTTTGTAAATCATGTTGTTTTCATAGAATTCTCTTACTCTTGTTTCTTAAAATTTTATTTTATGCAGAAGATAGGTATTGTATATGAGCTTTATTTAAAATTACTTGAATAACATCTACTATTATTAATAATTATGTGACTATTATTATTTGAAAATCTTTTATGAACGAGTTTATTTGAACAAAAAAAATTATTGGTTTCTCTTATAATCGGAAATAAATTAGTGATGTAAGAGCTCAGTATTAAGTAGTTAATATTAAAAAAGGTCACGTAATGTTTTTTTGGTCGAAATACTATGATTTAAGTAAAGTATTTTATTGGAAGAGACATTACACTCCACCCACAATTTGTCGATAATGTGACGATAATAGTAAAATAATTTTAATATTATCAAAATAATCGACACCTTAACTATCGATTTTAATATTTTATTTTTAATTATCTTTTATAAACTATATTGACAATAAACTCTCGAAAAATATCGAAAAAAACTAACAGTCAATTTTTTATGTCAAAAAATATACTATTTTTTATAGTAATGCTGAATTTTTTATTACGAAAATGCTCATTGAAACCCGGAACACAAAACACACCTAAACGGTGCTTTGGTGTACGAGCATAAATGTGTTTACTTTTGGTATTGAAGTGGATGGTGACGGTGGGTGTGCATCATGTATATATTGGGTGACACGCTGACACACGTT
>NC_029791.2:125140714-125143348 GCF_000816755.2 Arachis ipaensis | reverse complement strand
ATTGTCATAAAAAAAAGGCAAGTTACATATAGAAATTATTTAAAAATCAAATTTATCAGATTACAACTTTTTAATATTGCAGATGCATTTACAACTTTTTTATATTTATAAAAATCATTATAGGGTATAGTAATTTTTAAATTGTACATAATCCACTACAAGGTGTAATAATTTATGTGAGAATGCGTGCTGAGCAAAAATTACTACAAGATGTAGCGGTTTCTAAAAAACTATGTTGAGTATAAACCGTGAGTGACTATAACTGTTTCTTAAGAAATATTGTCTTGCATAAACCGCAGAAGAGTGGTGCGGTTTACATCTAGTTTACCTATAAAACCGTTTTAGCCAATAACGAATTCTTCATTTAGTATGGTGAGAAAGTTTGGTTAGAGAGATAATTTTGGTTAGAGAGAGAAAGTTGTGGATTGAGAGAGAAAGGAAGAGGCTTAGAGAGGATTTGAGATTTTTAGAGAGGCCACTCGCGATTTATGCTCAACATAGTTTCTTCAGAAATCGCTATGCCCTATAAGGTTTTTGCTCGGCACGTATTCCCAGTAAACTGCTATACCTTATAGCGGATTACGTATAATTTGAAAACTACTACACTCAATAACGATTTTTATATATATGAAAAAGTTGCAAACGCATCTACAGTATTAAAAAGTTATAATCTGATAAATTTAATTTCCAAACAATTTATATACATAACTTGCCTCCAAAAAAATTTCCTCAGCAGAAATGAATGATACAATGCCACTTTTGAATAACATTTATGTGACTTTGGGTTTGTACAAGTTTATCCCAGATTTCGTGAAGGTTCAACTGCAATTAAAATTATGCAGCTAATATTTCTGTCATGATTCATTACACATTAACTTCGTTAAAAAATGTTGTTCAAGTCCTCCCCTTTTTAGCAATATTTTCTTAAGGAAGTTAACTTTAATTAAGGTTTTCTATGTTATTTTTTAGAACAATACTAGGGAACCAAAAGGGTATTAGCAAAAAACCAGACAAATACCTTATTGGGTGAATCCAAAATCTCTACGAGTTAATATATATGGATGTTTCTTCTGTTAAGTATCAAAATGTTTCTTTTTCATACTAAATGGATGTTCTTTTATATATTTTTCGAATTTTTTTGTATTGCAAATGTGAATGTCTCTATTTCTTTAAAAATTTCATATATTTTTTTAAATTTTATAGATATTTAATTATTTTTGCTAAAATATAACTGGATATTTCTTTTGTTAAGTATTAGGATGTTTTTTTTCATATTAAATGAATGTTTTTTTTATATTTCTGTAATTGTGTAGTTTGCAATCTCTTTAATCATCAAAACGGCACCTAATATCCCAAAACGCAGAGAGCAACATCGTGATGATGCTGCTACCGTGCGACTACTGTGAAAGCCATTGGCAATCCAAACTTCACATGATCACCTGCATCATAGTACCCTCCAACCAAGTCCACCTTCAAAAGCAAGAACATATATACTTCAATTTTCAACTTGGAAATTATCACAAACACCTAGAAATCTAGAACTAGAAATTAGCGTAACTAACTAACCCCTTGTTCTAGACCATCAGTGAGGCCGGAATGGTGACGCCAAGAGACACACTGGTTGTAAGGAATTCTTCCTCCGTCGCCTCCTCCCTCCACGCCCACCACCGCCTCCATGGCTTCTCCGGCTGTCCCCCCGCCCTCGAAATCGCCGCCGCCTTAGGGATCGAGCTCAAGTTCAACTCCAACTGATTTTTTATTGAGAAGTGTTACGAGACCAACTAGTTTTGTAATTTGTAGTATTAATTAGTCATCATTAATATTTTTAATGATGCAAAATTATATCTAATAGTGTGTAAAATTATTTACTTTTCTTTTCCTGATTAAATGTTAACCAAATTTTAATAAAAGTACCGTCGCTTAAATTTTCTCTTTTTATTTGGATATGGAATACTTTTAATCGATCATAATTAATTTTCTCAATGTCTAAACTTTTTGCAGTAAAAAAATATAACATAATTTACTCTTCTAACAATGAAAACAATTATCCAAAGAGCAAGAATATAAATATCATATGAAAAGAATCGAAGCTAACACTACTAATAATACAGTTTTCGAGCGTGGGTCGGTTCTTTAATTTAGCCCCTTCTTTTTGGGTCCGATTACAACGGTTGAATTTGGAATTAGCAATTAAGAAAAGAAAAAAAAAAACTGTAGGCTTGTCTTTTAAGTTCAACTAACAGGCTGATGACCCTTAGAGGAAATCCAACTATTTTTTTTTTTTTGACAGATTTAGTTATACGTTTTGGGTAAATTAAACATGATTGCCTGTTTAATTTAGGTGACATTAATCTTCTGTAAATGAAATTAGTGTTATATTTAGTAATGGAAGAAAGTGGAGGTGCAATAAGACGGTCTTCTTAATAAAAGAAAAAAAAAAGTTCTGCCATATAAAATACTATATTACGTGTACACTAAAATTAATCATCAAAATTAATTATTAATATTAAATACATATTAAAATATAAATATACATTAAAAATAAATTAAACTACATATATATTTATATACAAATATATTAATAACTGATTTTAGTGACTGATTATAATATAATAATAATATTTTTTTGTTGTA